>NW_020209258.1:426112-704113 GCF_003025095.1 Trichoderma harzianum CBS 226.95
GCTACAGGGAGCTTCGGGTGCTGCCATGGCGACGTTTGGGGCGGCATGGACATGGGCTGTACCGCCGCGGCGAGTACCTGTGCTCACTCGTACATCTCACTTCGTACATCGACTAAGAATTGATCCATATGGCACGCATGGATGGGTTTGAGCCTGTGCTTTTTGTGCTTGTCCCTTCATGGATCAGAATCCCCCCAATTGACAAGGCAGTTTGCTTGCATGGGTGTGTCCTTTTGGCGAGCTTTTTGGGGCGGATTTTGTGGAATCGGCTGCTGCAAGTCTCTCGCTACGAAGGGCTCCATGTTTGTGCTCGTACATGCATATGCTCGGCTTTGCATGGATTTTTGTGTCGTGTCTGGCATTAGCAGGCCCGGCGCTGTACACGTATCGTACGTATTAATGTATTGACTGCTATTGGGTTGGATTAATTGAGTCCATCAATCAATCAATCACATACATACATCTCGTATGCAGTTCTGCTCTGCTCTGCTCTCTGCTGCTGCATATCGGGGCCTTTTGATATCCATCCAACGACGCTCCCTTTGATCAAACACGCCAATCCAACTTGTTCCTTTTCGCTGTTTCATTCTTACATACATTAGTACTCGTACATAGTGAGTACTAGCTACAGTATATGCATGGCATTGAATCAGCCGCTCCCCGTGGGCAGTTAGTTACACGTTACGTGCTATTACAAACTACCACCTATCGGCTGGACACGTTAGAGTGCTCGTACATTTTGCCTTATGTGCCCACATCCTTGTATGTCTGATATCTCATCATTACGCACACATTGACGCTTGCTCATCCAAAATTGACATTAAATTACATTAGCACAAACCAGCAGCCAATCGCAAACTGCCCGGCGGTAATTTCACCAAATGCAAAAAAGACGCTGCGCTTTTCCAACCTCCTCCAGTCCGTCCGTTCCTAGTCACGTCTCCACCTTTTGCACCTGGACCGCGTTCCTCGCATGCAGAGCAAGCTGTTGAAATTTTCCATTAAAACTGAGCTGAACACTCTCTTTCTGTATCTTCCTCTGGCTTTTGTCTCTCTTGTCTTCTATTCTCTTCTTTTTAGCCATCCGAGAAGGCAATAAATAGGAACCCCGTGAGAGGAGAGAGAGAGAGAGAGCATGCAGGCGGCATCCCTGTCAGGCTTGATTCCCGTTGTAGGCAAAAGTCAGAAGTAGCAGCTCCGTCCATCTGCAGGCTGTCCGAGTACGACTTGACGTGGGAACCTGCTGATGTGTGCTACAAATAAAATAGCCTGCATTCAATCCTAATCTCGTTTTTTTTGTGCCCTTCCACATTAAAGTAGCATTACTAGCCTGTATTAAATGCATGGAGCTTATGCTGGTAGTGATTGTAAACTCCGTATAGCTCCCGAAGCTCTTTCGCGTTGCAGCCTCAACTACCTAGACAGCTATCCTATCCCACGCGACCATCTCGTCCGACTTCCTTGCAGCAATTGTCCACGTCAAGCTGCTTCTGCGCACTCCTACATGCTCCCTACATGTGACTGACATGGACCTTTCTCCCATGCCTTTGCGCAATTCACGCTCACGCTCACACCCCCGCTGCAATGCTGTGCCGAAACACACATACTCGTAAAGGCAACCGGCATGTCACATTTGATATCATGGCGCAGTCTTACTCGTTGCTGCGGCGAGTGGCCTATTTAATCCCCCCCCGGTCTGAAATTGGTCTTGAATCCCGAGAAATCAGGCAGAAATGCATCGTCGCCAGCACATGATGGCCTCGCATGGGTGAGTACATGCACCGGCTCATGCAATTGCAGTTACAGGTTAGCTGCTTGGTCGCGAGGATGCAGACTTGCAGACGCGATGCGGTGCAATGCGTACCAGCAAGGTAGCTCGTGATGGTACACAGTACTCTGTAGCCGACCGCAAATCGTATGGAAAAACAAGTACAGTCTACCAATCAAGCAGAACCCGGGCATCACTTCTGGCCAATTGCAGAGCTCCAGCCCGCTGCCCTTTTGCAATCCATCTCTCCAACTCTCCAACACAAAAAGGGCAGCAAATCAAGCAACTTCTCGTCCTTCCCCAAAGTCAAAGTGGAGCCCTTTGGGATCTTCCGCTCCGGCCGCCGTCCGTCTTCCGTGCCAAGACCGGCAACCGGGACTTGCATATTCCGAACGCCGCACTAGCCTCGCCGGCAAAATCTCGCTTATAGCAATTTTCTGAATTTTTTTTTTTGCTTCGAGCGTCAAGCGTTTCGAGTGGTGAGAATTTGTAGCTTTTTCTTTCACTTTTGTTGCAGCCACCCCTCCACCACCATTGTCAATTCAAGTCTTTTTTGTTGTTTATAGAACCAAAAAGACTAATCAAGATGGCTCCTTCAAAAGAAGTAGCCGCTGCCGGCTCAAAGGCCGTGGTTTCAATTGATTCCGCCCAGGTTCGTAACCATCTCTCGCCGTATCAAACGGATATCAAAATCTTCAAAATGCTGGAAACTAACCACACAATCAACCCCCAACAGACCCTCAAAGCTTCAAAAGCTCTCCTCGCACACATCAAAAAGGCCTCCAAGGAACAGACCGAGGCCTCGTCCAAGCGCAACATCCTCGAAGACGACGTCGACGCGGAAAAGACCGTCTGGCTGACGCTCACCACCAAGCGACACATCTCCGACAAGGCCCGCCTGCAGCCCGGCAAGATCCCGCTGCCGCACAGCCTCAACGCCTCGGCCGAGACCACCGTCTGCCTCATCACCGCCGACCCGCAGCGGGCGTACAAGAACATTGTCGCCTCGGACGAGTTCCCCGCCGAGCTGCGCAAGAAGGTGACCCGCGTCATCGACGTCACCAAGCTCAAGGCGAAGTTCAGCCAGTACGAGGCCCAGCGCAAGCTCTTCGCTGAGCACGATGTTTTCCTTGGTGACGACCGCATCATCAACCGTCTGCCCAAAATCCTCGGCAAGACCTTTTACAAGTCCACCCTCAAGCGCCCTATCCCCGTCGTCCTGAAGCCCAAGGCCCGCAAGGTCGACGGCAAGAAGACCAAGCCCCAGAAGAAGGAGGGCGAGGTCAACGCCGGCTCTGCCGCTGAGATTGCAAAGGAGATTGAAAAGGCCCTGTCTTCGGCCCTCGTCAGCCTCTCCCCGACCACAAACACCGCCGTCCGCGTGGGCTTCTCCGACTGGACCCCCGAGCAGCTGGCCGCCAACATCGAGACCGTCGCCGCCGCCATGGTCGACAAGTGGGTGCCCCAGCAGTGGCGCAACGTCAAGAGCATCTACATCAAGGGCCCCGAGACCGCCGCCCTGCCCATCTGGCTGACCGACGAGCTCTGGCTGGACGACAAGGACGTCATTGCCGACGCTGAGGGTGAGGCTAAGAAACTCAAGGCTGCTGAAAAGGCCAACATTGGCAAGAAGCGCAAGACTACCGACGACAGCGCCGAGCAGCAGGCTGATGCCCCCGCGGCCAAGAAGGCCAAGAAGGCCGCCAAGGAGAGCAAACCCAAGGCGGAGAGCAACGACGACAAGCTGGACAAGCAAATCTCAGATCGTAAGTTGAGGCTGAGAAGCGCAAAGGCCGCAGCTAAGAAGGCAGTGGAAGAGTAAAAGAAGAAGAAAAATCAAAAGTCAACAAAGATGAGAGAGAGCAAGGAAATGGGGGAGGGGGTTCAAAAATTTCGACATACAAAGTTCCTTTTACATCATTATCTGTGTGTATGCGCATAATAGGATGATTAGATATCTGGCACCGGCGTTGCGGCGTATCATTCGATGGAAACGAGAGAGAGAGAGAAAAAAATATGAATAGAGAATGGCATTGTTCATATTGGACAGAGTGCCATATTCCCGCTACCTATTAAAAGTCACACCTTGTTGTTGTATCTTGCTCAAGTGCTTACATGAAAAAAAAACATTTCCCATACGTTCAAGTTCAAATTACGCCCAAATACATTTCCATGCCCGTAGCAAAGCGCCGTTGGCATAACCCGTCGCTCATAAATACGGCCAGACCCGGACAAGGTAGAGATAGATAAATCGCACGAGGAGATAGAAAAGGAAGAGGAGGGCTAGCAGAGAGAAGAAAAACAACGTATAGCCGAAGAAGAAAAGGACGACGATGTAGATGACAATCGTCCAGTGACGCATAATAATTTCGGCACAGATGGCAAACGTGCCCAAGAAGAGGAACGACTAGAGCTCTCCCTGAGACACATCTTCGGCAGTTTTCTCAGGGGGGAACGTCTTGTTCACGGGCCCCAAGAAGTCAGACATGACCTCCTTCAAGACATCCAGGGTGATTTGCATGTGGTCACCCGTGATGGATCGGAATCGAAGGCCGCCCTTGCTGTCTAGCTGGCGAAGGCCAAGCCAGTCCTCCTTGTATTGAGTCTGCTTTCGCAGGGGAATGGTGTCAGTACCGTTGACCTCGGTGAACCAGGAAGTCTGCTTGGGAATGACGGTAGTATCGTCCTCAAACATGTACATGACAAAGTTTGAGAGGCTGGCGAGGTTCTTCTTGTACTGTTCGTTCTTTTGCGGCCGCTCGTTGTTGATGTCGGCTAAGAAATTCGAGTGTTCAAGATAGGTATCGTGGTCGTTTGAGTCGCGGTAGTACTGCGCAGGCACCAGGCGGCTCTGGACAAAATTACTCCACGTGTTGAACCTCAATAGAGCCATGGCTCCTTTACACAGGTAGTCTACGTTGCCGCAAGTCTTGAACTCGGAGATGCCGTTGTGCTGGCTGCCAAAGGTGATCAAGTTGCGAACCGGGGGGTTGTTGCATCGCTCGACGTATCCGCGGAGGAACTGTCCTCCCTGGGAGAAGCCGATGGCGTCGATGGCCGGGGCGGTGGACAGAATTGGGTGCTCGGCGAGGACATCGCACACGGTCTGTAGCTGCTCGGTGACGTTTCCGAAGAATGTGGCGGAGCGGTCGGAATTTGGATCGGTGCTGAGTCCGATGGCATATGTGAAAGTGCCTGGGTGAATCTGGTCTGCTAATTCGCCAACTTCCGTGATGCCCTCGGAGTTGAAGGTGTCGCCTAGACCGTGCCAGATGACGAGCGGCAACGGTGTGTCATCGTCCGCGTCGTCTGTGGTGTGGAGGGAGAATTTCCAGCCAAGGGTGCGGCTGGCCAGCAGAGCTGTCGCGAAGAGGGAAGTAGTGGCGCGCATAGTGAAAGAAAGACCAGAGAATAGATAAATTGGATATTCTTATGATTATCTCTAAACCTCTAGATGAGTGCTCTGTAGATGTAAATGAGGGAGGATGGAAGGATGAAGATGAAGAGGAAGACGGGAGGCTGAAACAGACGAGGTTGGAAGAAGCTGGTGATGATGCGGCCAGCAGGCAGGGATTAAGCTGTCAGCGCGCGCGTTATCGTTATCGGCGGGCAGAAAACTAATCCGGGGGCGGTAATAGCCCGTGGGCGGTGGCGGAATAGCGTTCAAGGCTGCGTATGTATGTCCACTAAAGTTTGGGATCACAAACTCCAATCAGCGGCATCAGTTTGAGTGCCTTAGAAACGAGATGTCGGTTTACCCTACAGCCGGCCAGGTTGAAATTCAGAAATATGAACCAATCGATACACGAGGACTCAGCGTATTGGGAGACAAGAAGAAATCACTGATAGAAAGAAAAGCTGAAGAATACGTGTTTTATGCTATTTATTTTCATAATGTTTCCCTATAGGCAGCTCTCGATAACCAAGCAAACCACCGAGTTCGAACATCTTTTATGTGTCCAACCATCACTCCCAAAAGTCCAAAGTAATAAAGTGGTATATGAACGCGCATAGGAATAGTATTATGCCATGATTGAGCAACCTATGGCCGCTATGGAGATAGCATCACATAGCTGTACTCTCGAAGGAGGACGCGCTAAACGACGCATGTCGTAATCTTGCTTAGTTGGGAGGGGTGAGTTGAGGTGCTGCTGGAGCATCGCTCGCAGGGGCAGAGCCGCCCGAAAAGGTTGGTCGGAAAAGATTGAATGGAAGACCCATGGCCACAGAGGCAGAGGCAAGAGCGGCGAAAAACAGGGTAGAAGGCTGCATATTTGCTTGAGTTGTGTTGTGTTGGTTATACGAGAGACTGAGCGTGAAGATCTGTTGATAAAGGAAGGGTATCGGTGCGATCCAGCGCAAGGTGATTTATATGTAAATACAACAACGATGAAAAGAAGGATTCGAGTTGATGTATCGTGAGAGCTAGCTCACTAGAAATGAATGAAACAGAGCAGTGTAAATGAACGGTTGTTGAACAAGATGGAACAACAACTTTACAAACATCGAGGTGGATGGGGCGCTCCTTTAAGCTGTTCCGGCAGCAGCGGTTCAGGGGGGCAGATCAAGAAACTTGTCCTTGAAACATCTGCTAGTCACCAATTACTTTACTCCAGATGAGAGCCGAGTTTCATGCAATCCGTCTCCAAGCTGAGCCGTTAGGCCAGCACATGAGACTTGGAGCCGGCGTCTTGCAACGCCATGAGTTTCAGCCGTACGCAAGGGGGGTCAAAGGCAAGACGAGGCACGTTTGTTTAGCGGCGCGCTTAATCGTTGTTGGAAAGTCGCTGGTTCAAGTGAGAAACGGGATCCAATGCAGTCAAGCGCTTTATAGAAGCACTGGCATTAATGGATGCTTGTTGCATTCCAAGGGCGCTGGTCTTGAGTGTTGTAACACCACAAAGCGCTTCTTTGTACATGTAGTTTTAGCAGGTCACCAGCCGCTTATAGAAAATCGATTGGCTGTGGGCGATTGGGAGCTTCAAAGCCACAAGCATCCATTGTTTTACAGCCATCCATACCCTTTTCTCGTAGAGTGACTGGTAGCGGGCATCCTAATTACTGCTCAATGCATGGTATCACCTAGTGGCATCTTCGAGTTAGAGTTACCCTCCCGTTCTCTACATGTAATTACTTGCTGTTATACTGGATGCCGAAGGTATCCATAGCGATAGTAGCCGATACCAGAAAATTGCGAATGAAGGTGGCGGATACATGACAAGAACTGGCAGATTAAATAAAAAGCTGTCTCCTCCGTATATCTTTATGATAAATTTAAGTGTGCCCTTTCTTATTTCTTTTTCCCTTATAATTAGGCCAAAGCCTGGCCTCGCGCACTGCGTCATCACGCTGACTCGATCCGCGCCCCAGCGGCATGGCTGCGCGCCGTAAAAAGTTGGGTGGGCCCTCTCTATGACTGCCAGCACCTGAAGGCATAATTCCATCTTTGACTCCTCCATCTCGACCTCAACGACTCTCACATGCGACAATTCGATCCTGCAATGGCGGCGTGTTAGTAATGCTGCAGACGGCAATCACGCAGCGCCGTCAATAGTGGCTAATTGGGCTCTTGGGCAGGAAAATTGGGCGCAAAAGGGCATCATTCAACCTCTTCACGAAAGCAACACCTCCCGCCAGTCAATCCCACTCGAATCCCCCAAGACTGTGGCCGTCTCTCTCTTTCTATCTCTCCGTCTTCAAACCAACCAATCGCAAAACATGTCTCCCACAGACCTCGAGGCGCCGCCAACGGCTTCGAATGGCGACGCAGCTCCCCGAATCGGGCCTCATCCGGGCTACATCTCCAGCTCCAACCAATACGCCTCGGAGCTCAAGATACGGCGCATGCTCAAGGAGAATGGCTGCGACCCCGCGCGAGAGGATAACTACCGCTTGCAGGGCGTCCAGCTCATAGACACTGTCCGGCAGCATCTGAATCTGTGCGTTGTACTGCCCGACTATTGCTTGCCAGAGCTAGAGCTGACCTCTGCTGGAATACCCCAGGCCGGTGCGGACATTTGACACAGCGTGCACCTATTTCCACAAGTTTCGGCTCAACTTTCGCGATGCCGAATACAACTACCAAGACGCGGCCCTGGCATCGTTGTTTGTCGCGTGCAAAGTTGAGGATACGATTAAGAAGTCCAAGGACATACTCGCGGCAGCCTACAACGTCAAGAATCCTGAGAAGCCCGCCGCTTCAGACGACAAGGTGCGTGTGCTCCGTGTCCTTCTAGACTAAACTAACATGATTTTGCAGATTTTTGAGTCACCCGGTAAAATCATCATTGGGCTTGAGCGACTGATTCTCGAAACCATCGGATTCGACTTTCGCACTCGTTACCCCCAGAAGCTCCTGGTTAAAGTCGTACGCAGCATCCTCGGGCCCGAACAGGGCAAAGAATTCTTCAACATCGCCTACGCCATGAGCATCGACATGTACAAGACGTTTGTTCCCATCAAACGCACCACTTTCTCCATGGTCATGGCTCTCGTGGAACTCACAGCTCGCATGACGGGCAATCACTTGGACAAAGTTAAGGACTTTGCCGCGCAGCGGCGGCAGTACCATCGCCCAGCTGTGCTCGAGACCATGCTAGACATCCTGGACCTGTACGTCCAGTACCACAAGTCGACCAAAGTCGGCACGCAGTTTGATCTAAACCGATTCATGGACATCAAAATCGCCCTTAACACGGAGCTCGAAAAAGAATTCATCTCTCGACACATGTACTACTGCAGCCGTTGCGAGAACGAGGAACCCAGCCCACTCACCCCTGGCTCAATCACTTCGCCGACAGCAACTTCATCCTCGTTACCCGGCGACTTGTCCATGCGACGAACGGCGCGTGGCCAGGACGGCACCATGCGATTCGTTTTCGACCCCGAGGCGGCTCGGGAAGAACAAGACACGGTAGCTCAATACTACAATGAAGAGTATGAAGAATACGAGGTCGAAGTGGAAGAGCCGATACCAGTGCCTAGAAACGAGCACCCTGAGGGAGGCGGGCGTGGGGGATATCGTGGAGGACATAGTCATGGACCCCGAGATAGGGGTGACCACAGGCGAGGAGGGCCGTATGGAGGGGGATACAGAGGGGGGGACAGGCACTATCGCGGAAGGAGATTTCACTGATCTCATTGAATACCGATGACGGGCGAGTATGCTGTGAGGTATCGTGTCGTTGGCTTAGCTGGTTGCCTTGTTGGACGTCATGTCGGATCACATGTACTGCATATGTAGACAAAAGAAGCAAGAACAAAGAGGAAAGATGACCAAACAGACAGCCAGAATCGGATCACATGTACTGCTTATGTAGACAAAGAAAGCAAGAACAAAGGGGAAAGACGGCGAAGCAGACGGCGGAAGTCGCAATGGTTTACAAAGCGCACAAGATGCATATAACTACTCCGAAAACATAAATACCGTGGAGTGGTTGCCTCCGCTTTCCTCGTCCCCAAGGAGATCCATATCTGAGCTTGATAGAGCTATAATCTGCGGTTCAAGATTGGTACTAAGCGGCTTCGATTATAAATTCCCATCCGTACGACAAATCATGTCGGACGACTCGGACGACTCGGACTGGTCAGAGACCTCCAGCGTATCAGAGGAGGAGACTGAAGGTCCAAGTTGGCGACAGGAAATCGGATCAGAACGACAGAAAATCGAGTCAGTAATTCTTAAGATGTCCTCTGAACCAAGGAAGATGCTAACGGGCGCAGCATCGTTGTAATCCATGGCATTGAAGGCCAAAATCAGCCTTCGTCGAATCCTGAAAAGGCCAAGCATTTACAAGACTTGCTCTCTCATCGAATCCGCGAAATTCGAGCAAAAATAACCTTCGAATATGATGTCGAGGCAACGTTTGGGCTTGATAAATCCCCTAATTTCGATGAAGCAGCTGTGAGCTTGCTTGAGACCATCTGGAAAAACAACGATCGATATCATGCAAATAGAACCGGTGGAAGCAGAGACAACAAAGACACCAAGTTTATTCCCTTGGTAATGATTGCTCATGGTTTGGGTGGCCGGATTGTCCAAAGAGCGCTATGCATGGCCAGGCGTAGCTTGAAGTACCGATCGATCGAACTTCGAACCGAATTGCTGGTATGACAATATGCAGGCATCGAAAAGTAAATATTGAACGAGATTGCTGATACTGTCTAGATATTTGTTGGCACACCACAAGTCCCGTTATATTACGACAAGTTTATGGATGATCTAGCTTGGGGTGAAGTAAGACGTGAATTTCGATCTTTTGCATCGCGCTATCGTATTTTATCCATCTATCAAGACTTCGAGATCAGTTCGTCAAAGGACATCTTCTTCTTGAATTTTCCTATGGAAAAGCGCCTGACTCGAAACATGCAATACGTTGATCTGGGTCAATTTTCCCCTGAAGACGAAGACCTGAAGGTATTGACTAGGGAGATCCAAAAACTTCTGGAGCCGAGCCATTTTGACGACTATTACGACAATTACCTTGCTGTTTTGCGATCTTTGAACAAGAAGAAATTTCTCAAAATATATCAAAATGAATCCCTGGGGCAACATCAATCTTTTAATTTGATCAAGGAAGAGAACCAACAGTTCAAAACCTGGTTATCCGAACCGACTTCTAAGATCCTTCTTGTGAGCGGTAATGAGGGCTCAGGAAAGCGTTTAGCATCTCAATACCTGATGAGGGAGGCGGAGAAACAGTATAAGAAGAGCGATATGACTACTCTATCCGCTTCGTTTACCTTTTCCTTCTTTGACGATCGTTACAACAACCTCGAAGCACTGTTTACATCGCTTGTGTTACAGCTTTTACTAGCAGAACCAACTTTATTCACTTTCCTTGCCGATGTCGAAGCGGGTTCCATTTCTGATATGCTCTCAGATGACATGGATGAACCAGCGGTGTCTCGGCTCTGGCGCTTGATGAAGACTTTGCTCTCATACCGCGGAAAATGTGCCATAGTTTGCGGTATCAACGCACTTCACGATTGTAGGTCAGATTATACGACGTTTTTGGACAATCTCAAGAACTTTTGCAGTATATCGGAGGCAAACTTCAAGATTGTCATTACGAGTGTCTATGATGGAACTAGACTTAAGATCCCTCTAAGCATTGCCCTAGAACACAGCGAAATGAGTATGACGCAGACTATGCCAAGTTTCGTTAAAGACACCAAAATATCTCTGGGCGCCGAACCAGTGCAGTCGGTTATAAGCCGTACTCTCTGCAGGCTCACGGATTATGGCCAAGATTGGACTCTAAGAATGCTTGCATGGGTTATCTATGGGTTTCGACCGCTTGAGCTTCCGGAGTTGGCCATGGCAATGGCCCTGGATTTCGTGGACCCGGTCTCTTCTGCTCATAAGGCAATCTCTCTGGACTACGATCCAATAAATGACTGCTATACTCGTGATATATCAGTGGCCATTCAGCTCGCTCTGGGAGACATTGTGGAAATTCGCGGTACGGAAGTGAGCATCGCAAATCTACACCTTAGGCAAGCCGTCACTGAAGAAGTGAGAAGAAGAGCAAACAGACCAGATTCATCATGCAAAACGGAGAGAGAAAAGTCCGAGGCGTCAGAACTGCCCAAAACCATTAACCACTTGACGATTGCTCAGATATGTCTCGGTTACCTCTCAGTAGAGCGGATGGAAAGAGTATGCGAATTTTTGGATGAGCAGCATGATTCCGCCATCCTGCCACGTTCTGATTCTTATCAAGACAATTTCTGCATGTACGCTGCACAATACTGGCCAGGTCACTATCTCTCTATCCAAGGCCCAGCTACTGAGGTTGTTACCACGGTAATGCAACGATTTGAATCCTCTGCGTGGCGCGCAGCATGGAGGAAACTGAATGATCATTTAGGATGCTTTGGCAATGTGATTCCCGAAATCCCAGATGTTCGGGCACCTGTCTCTTTCTATTGTGCTAGTCTGGGGTTCAGAGCCGCTCTTGAAGTGGCCTTGGAGAAAGAGGCGCAGATGATCGATGGCGACTGCGAAGATGTAATCTTGATGACAGCAACAAGATCAGGCAAACTGGCAACTGTCAAGTATTTGCTTTCAAAGTTTGATTATCAACAGGATTCTATCTCCAAAGCTATTGCAGGGTCGCTTATAAGTGGAAACCAAGCTGTGATAACAGAGCTCTTAAAGAGATTCCAGTGGGAGCAAGGGTCGCCTGTTATTGCCTCCCTGTTAGAACCAGCTGCATATATGAATTGGTCTCCATGGTTGATACAGACTGCTGCCGACAAACTTAAACAGCACCAGAGTGGTTTGACGATTCACTTACAGCCGGCTTTGCACGCCGCGATCAAAGTGGGCAACAAAGCCGCGGCAGAAATTATACTTGACTTGAAGTCCTCTGTAACTGAGGCCAATGAATCAGCTACGGATGAAGAGAGCCAGACACGAAGCTACCCAAGCAGTCTGTTACACTTGGCCGTTGCAAACGGAAACGTTGATTTACTATCGATGCTCGCCTCGGAAGACTTACCAATCGATGTGAGAGATGCGAAAAACAGGACTCCGCTTCATCTTGCCTCTATGCTGAGCTATCAAGATATGGTCCGCCACTTGATATCGATGAAGATAGACGTCAATGCAAAGGATGTTGTCGGCCGTACGGCTTTACATTACGCAGCTCTTATGGGTCACCTGGAAATCGTCAAAGAGCTCCTTCTGCAAGAAGACATTGAGATTGATGAAAAGGATCTTGAGGGAGACACCCCATTATCGTTGGCCACCAAAATGCGACAGAGAGAAATAGTAGAAGAGCTATTGGAGAAAAAGGCATCCTCTAAGAAGTATAATAAGCTCGGGGACATGGCCCTTCATATCGCCATCCGGAATGCGGACGAATCCATTGTTCGATTGATAGCCGCAGCAGAGGATGTGAATCTAGAGGCGAGAGCGAAAAATTCCTTTACACCTCTTCTCTTAGCCGCTGATTGCGGTCACTTGGTTATATTAAAGCACCTTCTCGGCCGAGGGGCCGAAATGAACGTCCGCGCACTCAATGATATAACACCTCTGCATCTAGCGGCAGAGAAGGGGCATGTGGCTCTCGCTGAGTTTCTGATCCAAAACGGGGCGGAAATCGATTACTTGGGTAATGCGGCGTCTCGACCATTACATCTCGCAGCTGAAGCTGGCCATTTAGCCCTTGTCAAGATGCTTCTTCAGTATAATGCAGACATCCAGGGCCAGGGTGGTGGTAGTCGGACTCCGCTCATCTTTGCTTCTGCAGCTGGCAATGTGGAAACCGTGAGGTGTCTCGTAAACCACGGAGCGAGGCCAAACCAGAAAGATTCTAATGGCCAGACGGGATTAAATGTTGCTGCCCAGCGGGGCTACCGACAAATAATCGACATTCTTCTTGAAGCTGTTGCATCTAATAAAAAGTTAGAATGGGAGCAAGTTGGCTTGGACAATGCACTGCAAGCAGCCATTCAAGGGAATTATTTGTCCATTGTTAAGCGACTTCTCGACAAAGGAGCTGACATCAGAAGCGAAGACCTCCATGAAAACTCTTCTCTTTGTAACGCTATGCATTCAAAATCATGTGATATGGCTCAATTTGTGCTTGGATATGGTGTTGATCTTAATCACACTAATAAAAAGGGGCAGAGTGCTCTTCACTTAGCTATCAAAAAGCAACTTGACCAGTGTGTCGAGTTGATTGTTGGAGCTGGAGCCGATTTGAACATCTCAAGCCACTGGATTGGACCTCCTCTGCATTATGCAGCAAGTCGCGGCACCCTGAAATCTTTCAGTATACTTCTTGACGCAACAGCGGACATTGAATTTCGCTCAAAAATCGACAACACTACTTGCATGTATGCGGTGTGTAAGGGAGGCGAGAATACAAGCATCCTGGGAAGCGAGGACACTGTGGAAAGGATCAAACTACTCGAGAAAAAGGGTGCGAATATCAAGGCTCTCGGTGGAAAATGGGGCTCTCCCTTACATGCTGCTATAGCAATGCGCCACAGATACAACGATGCTCAATCTCTGGATGTTGTGGATTATTTACTTTCGCGAGGGGCTTCGGTAACGGACGAAGATGAACAGGGCAGAAGCGCCGTTCATATTGCCGCCTCCACAAAGGGTAGCCTGGACAGCTTCATCAAAATACTGGGCCGAGATCCAAATGGCCTGACACGACAAGATACACAGGGCAGAACTATCTGGCATCATGCAGCAACTGCAGGGAACCTGCGTGTTCTGGGGCACATCTCATGGCTCATTTGCTCCAATGGTTGTGAAAATGAAGAATCATCTGCAATACCCAAGGATCCACGCATCAAAGACGCCATCTCACAAGGCGATAGACATGGTTGGACCCCCCTCATGTGGTCTGGCAAACAGGACAAACACGAAATTGTCATGTTTCTTGTCCATTATGGAGCTGATGCTAACCACCTCTCCCAAATGGGTTGGACAACGGATCACGTCGCAAAGTATCATGGTCAAAAGGATGTGAAAAGCCGACTGATGGATAACAAATGGAGGGCGAAGTGGAGGGCGAATTGGAAGACCAAGTGGAAGGCCAGAACGAAGGGGCATAATCCGGGCGCGATGGCAGATGATGATGGCTCTAATTCTGATGCCGATGATTGCTCGAAGAGGCGCTTATACACTGACTATGGGGCTGACATAGTACTCGTCAACGGTAAACCCGTGGGCAAAGCCACCCGAAGATGGTCGATCTGTGGCGGGTGTGCGACGGTATGTACATGAACCTGTATCTTGTTCTACCTGCTACAGGGCCAGGCACAATCTAACAACTTTGCTTTCTAGGTGATATATGGACCGTATTGGGAGTGTAGGGATCGAAAGCTCGATTTCTGTTTCAAGTGTTCTTGGACACGACATGAAACACATCCCGGACAGACGTTCGAACTAGATGAGGTATTTTGCAATGATGGGGAGATGCCGCCTGCTCCGAGTACAGATTCGGCGCAAGGGGTCTCCTCTGTGCCGTTGCCAGCCACTGATGCTCTACTTGACTCTGTTAAGGACTTGATGTTTAGCTCTTAATCACTACCCTTGGGATCATTGCGCTGTATGTTACTTTATGTTATGTTGTCTGGAACCACAGCTGAGAGGAAAGAATGGATAGAGATCAAAAGGAATGATGAAGAAAAAAAGATGATGGTGAATGTTGGGGGAGCACGAAATATGTCCGAGTCTGGAATCTGTGTGATGACTATATAGGGGATGAGGTTGCTTTTCAGAATGTAATTGCTGCCCTCATCTTTATATCTGACAAGACCTGAACAATTCGGCGTTTCTATGTACTCTAGATGATATTTAGAAGGCTGTATGTACTGAGTTAATGTTGATGGCCGCAATGATAGTCTCAAAGACGCTCAACCTTGGAAGTTCCTTTGTGCCCCTATTACATGACTTTGACTTTTATGTGCGAGGGACGCAAAAAAAACAAGAACAGAACATTACCACGATAGCAGCAATAATGAATAGTTGAGAGAACAAGGAAAAAAGAAACAAAAAAGAACCGCCTAAATCTCACTCGAATGACTTTGTATAGGAAGAGCCCGATGCGGGGGTCGAACCCGCAACCTTGAGATTGCATTCAGAACGTGTGCTCATAAGAGTCTCACGCTCTACCGATTGAGCTAACCGGGCAAGTGCAGAGCCAACGACGCCCGGATATCACCCGGGTGCCATTGGCCAATCACGAATCATCGATTGAGCCCTAGGCGGCTTGTTGAAACGGGATGATTTGTTATGCTTTATAGACTATTGAATACTCACACAGAACCCTCTCAACAACATGTAAGTAATTCGTGGGACCAAGGCGTGTTAATGAAGGAGATTGAACAATTTGTTTAACATATTGGGTCCAAGCTACAATTCTGTGGGGATGAATGAGCACAAGAGTGCAGCATTTATACTCCCTGTAGATGGTAATGGCAATGGTGGTGATGATAGTGAGGGATTCGTAGAGCAGCAACTACGTGTATCTATGCAGAGTAACTATAACCACTTGTATTATTGGCTGGATGGGCGGCGATGCTTCATTTCCCGCTTTTCTATTCGACTAACGTTATCAGTCAATTAAACTGTCTACTTAACGTGCCACCGTCTTTGATCCAAGTGAATGTCTTGTCTCACCTTGCAAACCACTTGTGGACACACGTGATGCCATGCACCAAGCCGAACCACCTACCAATGGACCTCACCTCCGTTTGCCGTTGATATCGTCGTATTTCCCTTTTTTCTTCTTCTCCCTTCAAAACTCAATCGCTTAACTGGATGATATCCGTGTCTCATCACAACAAACCATCCATGTTCTAGAGAGTGCAACATGGCCAACTCCACGCCTTCTGCTAGCGATTACAAGGGCATTGTAGGGCCCCTCCTCCATCGCTGCTCTCACTGCCAAACTGCTGGCCCAAAACTCCTTCGATGCAATGGATGTCTCGCCGTCCGCTATTGCAGCCGCAAGCACCAGGTCGCTCACTGGCTGAAGCATAAGTCTGCTTGTTCCAAGATCAAGAAAGCTCGTGCCAAGCTCGCTGAAGAAGATCATGCCGTCCGCAACGCCACAGAGGACTTCATGACTCCTGCCAACGCCTTTGAATCGCATGCTGGCCACTTCTGAGGTATGATAAACACATGAGATTACATGCGGGCGCGGATGGCGCTGGCCATGAAGCTGCTTCACCAGGGGACGCTGGGCAGCGTCAGTGAGGCCTACGAGCACATGCGCGATATGCTGCGATTGAACCGCAGCGACAACATGGGGATACGAGACATGGTCCCGGCTCTGATGCTGCGATTGGATCTCGACCAGGAGTGCTATGACTTTGTCAAGTGGTGGGCTACCTGTGATCCAGACGGCCGATACGACTGGGGCGATATGGACTTGCCGCACCTCGATCTTCACGGTGCCGACGTCTTTGAGAAGCCAGAGTTTCTACTCGTCGAGTATTCGGATTTAAACTCACTTGTCGCCCTTCTGCTGTTAAATCTGAAGCTGCTCGTCGATATTCATAACCTAAAGATCACTCGCAAGATCCTTTCCCGTACCCGCCTCCCTATTGAGATACGGGATAAGATAGAGCTGGTCGTTGTTCGGAGTCCCCTCTCTATAAAGCTCCAGAAAGAAGCGCCCGGATCTCTTCTCCAAACCGAGTCAACTCTGATGAACCATATCCGCCTGCTTGGCGCTGCCCTGAACAAGACTAACGGCCAATTCATGTTCAATCTCTTTGATCCCGATGAGGCACTCTGCAGCAGGCCTGAGGCATATTCACGTGGGTCTTGGGAAGAAATGACTTACTCAATCCAACATTCGTACGCCGCATGGTGGGAGACGGAGGGCGTCTTGGACCTGCTGAAGGATGCGCGCATGTGCGCAGCGCGGGACTCGGAAGATGAGATTGAGGATATCATGGACACCGACACGTTCATATCAAGCTCGGGACCGAATCGTACGGCCAAGGAGCTCCTAGAGGACGTGAGCGTGAATCGAATTTGGGGGTACTTGGATTATGCAGCCGAGAACGCCTGCTACTTGGGCCCCTGGTCTGAGCGACCCTCTGAGCAACATACAAGGGTGAGTAAGGAAAATTGGGCGAGAGCCGAGGAGGAAGATGACGAGGAATGGAGCGATGATGAAGATGAGGTTGTGGTATTTTAGAACGACTTTTGGTAGCTAGGTGTAGTGAGGCAAGGCGGTGATCTTTCACAACTGGATGAAAAGTCTCTGTGACAGCTTTTCTCGTGTCTTGTTCATGGTACAAGTACAAGTAAATAGACGTATAATTGCTAAATTTCCATTCTATACAGCTTCTATGTAGTCAATCCCGTACATGCTAGTATACCAGCACCAACTAGACAAAGATTTAGTTCAGGTACTATAAGGTTTTCATCTTTCTGAGTACTTACGAATGCCTCCATCAACAACGTGTATAAACTCGACGGTTTGTGAAGATGAATTGATGTCTTGTGTCAATCGATCAACCCAACTCTGGACTTCGTCCAAGTATCTTGGGAAATGCGTGATACCTGCAGCACCACAGCATTAGCGATGTGTCTCTGGAAGAAGAGATGGTAACTTACATCCGCCCGTATAGCCGACAAGCAATGGCTCTTCTTCAGCTGGGGCCTCAGCATCCGACGATTGGACTTGTTCCGACGGCGCTGTGCTATGGCTCGAAAGTAACTCAGGGTCGAGCAACTTATCTGACTTAAGAGCTCTGATGCAAAGCAGCATGGCAATGATGGCACTGCCTGTTAGCATCGTTGCGCGCTTTCTAACTCTGATTGAGATCTCGCGCAAGACATTTGCACTTTCATAGTCCCATTTCCACTTGCTGCTTGATGTAGAGGGTAATTCTGTCTCGCACATCGCGACAATCGGGCCTTTTTCATTACGACTGCCAGATGTGGTGGTCTCGCCAAGGGTTCCAATGAATGCTGTCGCCAAAGAGTTTCGCTGCCGAAGCCGCAATGGTAGGTCGACTTCGGAGATATGCCATTGGCTTGTGAAGAAGTCGACCGCCATTAGGCGAGCAAGCTCACCAAGATATCTCCCAGCAGCTAGAGAAACCTATTAGCCATATTTACTTCTCAATAGTTTGGAAATATGTACTCATGTAGTCGTATGGCTGCTGGCCAGGTATAGGAAGGTTTTTGTCAAGTAGCAAGTCCCATTTTGTTATATAAGATTGTAGTGGTCCTGATGCTCCTTTCATCTCCCATTCAGTGTTGATGATGAACTCTGTAGAATTTGAAGAAAGCTCCCCTAGATCCATATGACGAGGCAATTTAAAGCTCCCAAAGCTACTCAAAGGCATGGTTACAGTAGCATTAGTGCCTGTTGCGCAGATGAAACTCTATACTTTGGTGTCAGCTACGAGAAACTGTCAAGAGGGGTGACTCACCATAGGCACTGGTTTACCGCACGTGCTTTGAGCGTTGTAGTTTGCCGTGATAAAGGTCGCTACCGCATCGTTGACAATGGCGGCAATCTTCAAATCTGGCAACTTGATATCCTGCTGGTCACCAAGCTTAACTCTGTGAGTCTCATAGCCTTGGATAAGAAGATGTCCCAGGTCCATATCCGTAGCAAGAGTGAACCCTTTGGACAGTGCCATTATTTTAGCTTCCTGTAATGACTCTTGACTGTGTTCAGAATGGGTATTAGCATCATTGGCGTTGTGTATCTGCAATAGCGTTGACTTTTCTTACATCATAGGGAAGGAAAACGTAATGCCGACTGGCAGAAATTCTTCGTCATAGCCCTCCGGGAAACTCCTTTTGTTGCCCATCACATCAATAATGCAACTTCCAATCCAGTTAAAGATCTTTTGCGGGTGTTCCTTTTTCAGATCTTCATCAATATACCAAGACTTTTCGAAGGACTTATGAAGCCGACTCCTATTTGGAGCATCCTTGGCACTCTCAGTCACGTCATCATGATCTCCTGCTTTACTTGTGTCGAGAAATTCGATGATGCCTACTCGGAGATTTGTCCCCCCAATGTCGACGGCTAAGCACTTTCCCGTCTGATGTCCTGTCGACATGTTCTGCTTCAAAAGCGGCGTTGGAATGAACTGATCTGATGAAGTCATTGCTAGGCTCCGATAGGTAAGCCACAGATCCCTAGCTAGTGACCAAGGTTCCGAGGAATCAGACGGCTCGATAGGGAACTGGTCTAAGAATGACTCTGGCGACGTGCTTTTGGATCCCATGTTGCGACTTGCTGCGGTCTTTGTTGGCCTTGACCGTTATTTTGAAGCAGAGATGGGCAAGTGAAGTAAATCAGCCAGCCCCAATAGCACAGTCACTTATATGGTAAGGCGTTATTGAATATCCCAAAGTCGTCCCTGGAACTTGAAAAGATATATCAGGCGGCTTGATAGTCGTCAAAGGTTTCACTGAGGTCGTCTTGGTGAGGAGGGGAAGCAGCTCAATTGGCGGCTGAATGCGCCTTAGACCCTCCAACAACGAGCTACTAACACGCGCTCTAATAAAGAGGCACTGCCTTAGCCGTCTTCGCATGCTTGGCAACGGACGATAGCTCAGCAACTACGAGTAGTTTTCATGAACCAGATAGTGGAACACGAGTAAGAAATTAGTACTATCAACAATCAATAGTACCAAAGACCCCATCTCACCCGCTATTCCTTGGCTGTAACATTTCATCTGAACGCCTCTCCCGTCAAAGAGAACCTAGCCTGGAAATTGGAGCACAGCGAGCGGGCCAGCCCAGGTAAAGGGCGCTGACAAAGTCCGCGATTCCCCGCTTACATAGTCTGCTGAACAATGGACTTGCTTAATGAGGTTGTCTGACTCGTGACCGCTCCCAATAAGAATACGTGTATGAGCAGTCAAGACAGGCCATGCTAGCTTACCCTTCGGAATGAAAAAGTTCGGAACGGAATAATTTCCTCACTCTGCCAAGTAGATATCTCCATATGACAAGAACCAGGGCTGTAATACTGGATTCCTGGCTCTTGACTGAAAAGCTGCCGACTTGGAATTCCCGAGTATAAACGCAAGATAGACCCATACGCGATTTGAGCTGTTCCGTGGAAGTCGGAATAAACGAGTATCCGACATTCAAAGCGCCAGATGGCTCGATAGTGTCAATGAGTGAATATTCTAACTTTAGACTCTGTGCTTAGCAAGTCGCCACATTTTCAAGAAAAGAACATTGAATTGCCGAACAAGGTTATTACCATAGGGGTGGGCATGATGCTAGATGCAGGGGAAGTCATTATTGCCACTGGCTTACATTCAGCTCGTATCATAGAGATGTGTGTCGGATACGGGCTCGATTATTTTGGACTGTGAGTACCCTGCAGCGTCACGAATGCTCTATAATAGCGACCGATAACTATGCAACAGAGGAGCTAAGACGAAATCAGTATCTCATTCAGCTTACCAATGTACAGCTGAATGTGTAGTTATGAGTTACAGGGACCTCATATTCAACTATTCAAAGATTCAAGATACCTTCTTGTCATTCTAGCCATCTGGAGATTTTACTCATTGTAGCTGCAATTAAGATCAATTATTATAAAGTAATATGCACGTAGAATAGGCTCTTTAAAGAGAGCTATGAATTGCCAACTTTTTCACTGATCATGGCGCCCTGATTCCAGTAGCAATCTGTTTATCTGGCCACAGTAGAGCCTGGCAGTTACAGGATACTTAGCCACTTAGCTCTTAGAATCCCCAGTAAATGCCAGCGGACGCTTGGCCCCCCAAGTCGTCGATGGCGAGAACCTCCATGCACCCTGATGCTTCCTTTCAAACCAATAGTGCACAAGAAGCCTCACCGGCCCGGGAACTTCGGGCCAGTCGCCCGCCCCTTCAAACTCTCCATCAGAACTTCCAAAGACGATGGGGAAAATGATGGACTAACAAGTCAGCTTACTTCTCATGGGTATCTACAAGGAAAAAAACATGCTCACCTTGTCGCCTTTCCGCATCTCCAGATCAAACACGTTCCAGGCATCTCTCAAAGCTTTCCCGTCGTATGCTGTTAGATCCAAAAGCGTCTGGATCTCTTCTGTGAGATGCTGACTCAAAATCTTGCCGAAAAGGTCGATTGAAGCTCTCAGTTCCTTGCCGTCGTAGCTTTCAGGTTTGCAATTGTTCAACCATGTCTCAAAGTCTGCCAGCCCGGACTCGAAAGCGTGATGCTGAGCGACGTTACGCTCCATCAGGCCCTTTTCACCAGTAATCTTTTCTATTTGAGGAAAAAACAAATCTTCTTCGCCTTGGTGATGCTCACGGATCCATTGGCACCAGAATTGTGCGTACTTCAGCAAGTCGGCGATGTCGATGGAGGCAGAGACGTGAATGCATTGCTGATAGATGCTGTTGAGAGCCCGAATCATGCCATTGTGCGCAAATGCCATTTCACGAGCGACATATACGGATCCATGGGCTTTGGAGAGATCCACGCCGCGGCCAGGTATAGAGATAAGGGTGAAGGGTTCATCAGCCCAGGGTGCAGCCATCGTGGGAGATGTAAGAAGAGAAACTTTGGTTCGAAACGGTCTCCAGACGGTGGTATAATTATCAACGTGTGAGAATTGGGCTAAGATAACATGAATTGAAAAGTAAATGGGAATTCATGTAAAATTGAGTGGAATTACGTCGTGTTATATATGAATCGTTGTGAGGCGGTTCGTTTAGGGCTGACTGCGCTGTAAGAACCTTTGAAGATTGCAAAGTGCCGTGATTGGACTAGGATGCGCTAGGACAAAGCTAATATAGGAATCAATTTTCGTGTCAGCGGGTGAGCTTGTTCAGCTGCATCTCGGTCCCACAGTGTTGTTTGCATGACTCTTGCTCTTTGGGCCACAACTATGGTGCAGCACCCATAATCATTATTTCATTCCCCCACATGCTATCAATGGATAAGATACCTCAAGCAAGAAAAGTACGAAACCTAATTGCAACCATATAAGGACTATAGTGCGCTATAGCGTAATAGTGGAAATACTAGAGCACAAAGATCAAAATTGAGTCTTTCCGTTAAGAAGCTCAGGTTGACAACGGGCTGTCACGTATTGTGGAGTACTTAACCCGCAACCCTATTGTGGTAGTCCATGGGAATAAAACTGGTGGCTAGCCAATGAACATCCAACCTATGTTTAATAATCGGCGTAAGCTGCTATGAAAAGGGGCGTATCGGACATAAGAGCTTTGCCTAGTCGGGTTTTCTGCCTGGGGTCTTGTCAACATAAAATAGTCTATGGATAAAGTCTACTCCGTAAAGGATAGTGTAATTAGATTCAGATGTATAGGGGATCCATGTATAATATGGCCTCTTAATAGTATTACATGACTCTCACTACCGACTCAAGTTTCGCATTTAGATGTTTAATGTTCTAACGACAAGAAGATTGCGGCAGGAAGCTCTGAAATAGACAGGGATATACGTACCATTCCTGTGCTGCGGTATCCTATAGGATTGGATCACGGCGAGTGATATAGTAGCAGATACTAGTATATGCACTTTATGTTTCTTGCTGAGATTGATCCAGACCTTGCCAAAGCAAGGTAACTGCCTCACCCGTCCACCAAGAATACCAATCTATAGATGACGAACATCGGACCTTCTTATTGAACCAGTAGGTATTCTTCATAATAGCGCCGACCGCTGCGAGATATCCCACAAGTCGACTGCTCTATCTTCTCTGACATTATCTTAACAATAGGGTAGGCGTTGATATAAGCACCCTGGTTTTCATGA
Organism: Trichoderma harzianum CBS 226.95; assembly: GCF_003025095.1. Classification (NCBI taxonomy): domain Eukaryota; kingdom Fungi; phylum Ascomycota; class Sordariomycetes; order Hypocreales; family Hypocreaceae; genus Trichoderma; species Trichoderma harzianum. The sequence continues at coordinate 449,138 of NW_020209258.1, forward strand.
TGCCCAGATTGAAGTTCTCAAACGGTGTATAAGAAGGGCAAAAGCCAAACTCTTAGCGTGGCGTTACATTCTTCGCATTGAAGGAGTGATGGTCAATGTAGGTACCATTAGAACCTCTTAGTACTTGGTGGCAAGTGACGAAGTTCTAATTTTTGGACATCTTTCGGCTGTCAGTTAGCTACGCTTGACTACCTGACATACATGCACACGTACATGTAGTATGCATTACAAGTGTGTTAGTATCTGCTCAGAAATGCCCAAATCCAAAGCTTACATATGGTAACCATTCATCGGGATCATTACAGCCATTCAATTCTAAGACTTGTGAGGCCATGAACAATTAGGCATCAATTGATCCATCTCCTGCGGCCGCAGCTACGCCTAACCCCTCAATCTCCATCAAATCTCACGTGGTTTCGAAGGTACCTGAAAACAACTGAAAAGCGTATGTACCTCGTATTCAGTCGACTGCAGGGCGAAAGTGTCTCATACTTCCTACATAAAAGTGTCATGTTACCACCGCCTCACCGCATCTTGGTTTACGTCATTAGCTTCCATATCTAGAATTACAATATGTGCTGATATACGGAGTACACAAAGGCATGGGGCAAAGTCTTGTCTCCTACATACAAGTCTCTAATCACTTCAGAACATTCACAATAATGGCTTTTTTCACAAAAAAGCGTTCAAACTGGTGGCGATACCACTCTAGAGCTCCTAAACCTACAAGTTTCTGTTTCTGGATTGGGAATAATCCGGAAAATCGGCGCATCTCTCAATCAGTCACCAGCCGCACGTAGTACAAGTCAACGAAGGAAGGCCCGCAGACTAAAATAGCGGTCTCTTTTCCTTTTGCAGTAATGCTTTTAATGGTGATGAAGACTGGCAGTGCCAAAAAGAGTAGAGGATTGAGTGAGACATGTGGTTACAACAGAAATCCCTTGAAAAGCCATGGCTTATAAAAGGTTCACTATCCCCTCACCGTTCCGTCGTCTAACCCAGCTTCATCTCAGGTCTCTGTCCTCGGATCTATTACTGTTGATGTCATAGATCTTAAACATACTTTGATATATAGCCCTTCAAAAATTTACAAAATTTGTCAAAATGCAACTCACCAGCCTCTTTACTGCTGCTATCCTCTCTGTGGGCTCCGCTGCCACTTATGGTACGTAAAGCAATCTTCACAGTTTGATCCACAAGAGCATTAATCCAACTAGATATGTAGTTTCATTCGACACTGGCTATGATGACTTTTCTCGTCCTTTGGAAGATGTGTCTTGCTCTGACGGCCCCAATGGCCTCATCACCAAATACCATTGGCAAACCCAGGGTCAAGTCTCCAACTTTCCCTACATTGGTGGCGTCCAAGGTATTACTTGGAACTCTCCGCAATGCGGAACCTGTTATAGACTGGAGTATGGAGGTCGTAGTATCCATGTTTTGGCTATTGACGCCGCCTATAATGGCGGCTTGAACATCGCGCTGAAAGCCTTGAACGAGCTTACTGACGGTCATGCTATTGAGTGGGGACATATAGATGCTGTAGCTACGGTGGTTTCTACAAAGGAATGTGGACTGTATACCGTGCAATGAGGCCTCAGAAGTTCAGAAGTCTATATAATCACAAATGCTAGGGCTTGCTATTCAGAGTGACTTAGGAAATATGAAGCTTCATAGCCAGATAGCTGTATCGATTTACAAAGTTGCGATTGAATGACTGTTGGGCTATTAGAAAGATAAACCTAAGATCTGTTTTAACTACCTTGGCTATTCTTGGCACATAAATCTCTCTGCAGACTGGTTGTTCAGAGATCTGGACGAACAATTCAACCACAGAAGCCAGTTATCCGGACAGGGTGAGACTTCAGGAAGAACGAATATCTGTTGTCTTTGAAACGGTAACTTTATTCTCAACATATGATCATGTTATAAGACGTTACATAGTTAAGAATAGGCGTAAAGACAGGCTGGAAGGATATCAGAATCACGTGATAATGTTTGCACGGATGCATTCCATATGTTCAAGGTTGTTTGCCTTGCCATGAATTTGTTGGTTCACTCCTCACCGACGTTCACATCCTCGAAAATGGCTATCCAATTCTGCGGGCCATGCGGAAATACTCTGGACATCTCCTCGGCTTCAATTGTTCGGTGCGATTGTTGTGGATCCATGAACAAGAGTAAGTTGATAGATCGTCTTCGCACTAGATTTCGACGGAGTATTAACCAGCCAGCCCCAGATAACTTACTCGATGGCGTTGCTACTGTTTCCTCGACTAATAACTTCCCTTCTGAGCTTCGCCGGAAACGACAACCAACACAACATTTACAGTGTCTAGCACGTGAAGATACTTGGGCTACGGCCGAGGAAACTTGCCGAAAGTGTGGTGCCAAGCAAGTGCGATATACGGCCCTTCAGTTGAGAAGTGCGGATGAAGGAACTACCTTGTTCTACTACTGTCCAGGATGCTCAGAGAGGTACGTAGGATCATTTATGTGAATTGATTCTCAACTACTGGTAGGTATTGACAGAGTAATAGATGGAACGAAGGCAACTGAGCAGCAATCGCGCTAGTACGTGACCCGGCATTCACCGAGACCGCAGACTACACCGTGGAGGCTTGTCAGATGCGTTGCTGGAAGTACGTGAGGCCGTACTGATGTATTAGTAGCATGGAAATGGTTAGCTATCGAGACCGAGACGAAGAAAAATGCAAAACAGAGTTGAGTGTTGATGCCGAAGATCGGCGAAGGGAGGTGTGCTTGTCACGCTTCTGTTTTCCAGCATGAAGAAAAGCGGCATGAAATCAAAATATACTGAAATCTTTCACTTTCACATATTTCTTCTGTATGCTGGATGGGCGACTATAGAACGTAATATCACAGTGATCCTTAGGAGTCGCTCAGCGAGCCGATGCTCCTTCAACTGCCGGATGATCTCGCAATAGATATTATCCAACGTGGTGACATCAGCAGCTAGAGCATAAAAGTCGTGGAATCTCCATACGGGTAACTTTGCCAGCTACCTGAATCTTGCAAATAACAGCGCATGTTATGCAAGTTAATGTAGATGGAAATGGAGCTTTTCAACAAGTAGTAGTGTCAGCTTTGGAACTCATATATCACTACTGGGTTTCTAGATACATGTAAATAAGAGATGGACGCGCTGCAACTACCACTACTTGTCTCTACACCTTTATTACTTTATCTTAGTTCGAGCTCCTACTTGCCTGTGCGCCCAGACAAGTAACGGTAGAGATACATGTTTGCGTTTCTTGGAGCAATAAATGCGCAACCAAAAGACAGAAATATTGCCACTTTGTGTACGCGCGATCTGATCTTGGATTCTGGCGGCTTGGATTCTGGTGGTTTGGATTCTGGTGGTTTGGATTCTGGTGGTTCGCCAGCTCTCGGCTTTTTTGGTATCCGCTTGTCGTCCACTCCCTTGTGCCGGTCCTGTTCACGAAGAATCATAGATAGGAAGTCGCCGCTAACAAGTGTGTTAGGATGCTCGGCACCTAGCACTTTTATACAGATATTGAGTACCTGTCGGCCTATCTGCGCACACTCCTCATAGTGGCTTTGTGAAAAAGAGCTAAAGAGAGGGCGGCCATACACGCCAGTGTGACAGGTTGCTCAAACGCTTGTGTTTTTATCAGTGAATCAAGTGCCTGCCGGCTTATCTGCTCAGCCTCCTCATCGTAGCCCCGTCCACTAAGAGCTAAAGAGAGGGTGGACATAGTCTCAAGTGTCTTAAGATGCTCAGCACCTAGCACTTTTATATGTAAATCAAGTGCCTGCCGGCTCATCTCCGCAGCTTCTTCATAATGTTGTTGTTTATAGAAAGCCACTGAGAGTTTGCGCATGCTCTCAAGCGTGTGAGGATGCTCAGTGCCTAATATTTTTCTCCGTAGCTCAAGCACTCTCTTACTTATCTGCTCAATTTCTGCAGGCTGGTCTTCACAAGCGGCAATAGCCAAACTCATATCCATAATCTCAAGAGTACTGGGATGTTCATCACCTAATACTTTGATATGTAGATCAAGCGCCCGTTCGTTCATTTCCTTGGCATCCCTATATTTTCCGAGAATAAAGGGGCCGTTCGCCGCCTTACATAAAATGGACGACTTAAGGATTTGGTCTGACATGTGGTCTTGAAACTTCAACGCCATTGTCATGTGTGGTAAATATCTTGCCCATTTATCCTTATTCGAAAATAAAGGGACAGGGACTTCTGCATCGAAGCGCTGCATGACTTTTGTGATATGTGTCTGCAACTCCCCTTTGTTCTCTCTCATCCAGTTTTGCATCACCAGACGGACAAGCCTGTGCATATCATATGCATCTCCACCCTCTCGTTCGCTAATGAATCCGTATGCTTTTAGTGTCCCGATCGCGTCGTATACGTATAATTTATTACTGGGTGGTAAGAGACGTTTTGGAGTATCTTTCTCGGCAAGAAAAGCCATAAATCGCAGGTAGTCAGCCGCAAGTGGTTTATCTCTCAAAATGGTCCTGAATGATATCAACCATGTTGTAGCAACTGGATTTTGAGTGGCCTCATAGCGGGCTCGATCGTCAAAGTTTTCGCTCCGCAGCTCAATCAAGGCCTCGTCGCTGGAACGACAATACTCAAGGTATTGAGAAATCGCTATCCCAGTCTTTATCATGTATGCAGAAGCTTGTTTAATAGCAAGCGGCAAATTGGCCAAAAACTCAAGCAAGCTCTCTAAGCTCTGCGTATCACTCATTTGATGTGAATCTAAAACTCTCTGCAGCATATTGGTCGCTTCTGATTGACTCATCCCCGTAAGATGGACGATATTGTTTTTCCGGATGGCTAACTTTTGGCTGACTTCGACATTTCGAGTTGTGAAAAGGATGGACCCTTTGAGGTTAAAGGGGAGATAACCCCTCAACGATGTGACTTCGCTAGTTTCTTCGAATAGGGTCGCGTCGTCAGCGTTGTCGATAATCAGGAGCCAGCTATCAGAGATTTGGCTTAATGCTGCTTTAACTAACAACTTGATGTCTGCCTTATCGTTTTCATTAATTTGTATGTTCAACTCCCGGCCGATTTCACGGTAGGCATTCTCGAAAGTGGTGGTATTAATAGCTGTAACTCAGAAGACATGGCAATCTCGGTACCTGGCGCGGACGCGAAAGGCAGCTTCAAGGGCGATTTGGGTCTTCCCAACGCCGCCAAGTCCACTGATAACAGTCTGTTGGCAGTCGTCTTCATCTGCATTGGGAGGGATCATGTCGAGAAGTTGCTTCAGAATAGATTCACGGCCGACAAAGTCTTTGTTTCTACCGAACGGAACGGTCCAACAAGGTTTCCTCGATTGACCTTGGTGAGGGTCAAATGTCGGGTGGTTCCCAATCTGAGGTGGTGGACAGGCATAGTTGTTGGTAATATTGCGAACTTGTTCTATGTTTATATTTTGATCTCCTTGATGTATATTGCCGTGGTCTCCCAATGTAGACCAGGTCAAAGTGGTACTAGAAGGCTGTGATCGCCCCGTCTTTCGCATGGGGTACATGTTTGCTCGGTGGCTTGTTGCATTCTCGTAGCCATCAGCCATGCTGAATTTCTTTTGAATGGGAATTAAATGATGTAGTGATGTCTTGAATTGTGAAGTTATGGTGACCTGAACACCTTTGAGCAGAGTCTAGATGATGATATGCTCCAAAAGAAGTCGTACTTGGTAGTTAATCAAGGAAACTTGTTGTTGTATTATCGTAGCTGGAATTGAGTCATTAAATACTAAAGATGTTTAGAAAATAAATGGAATTTCGCAAGAATGGATGAAAGTCAAAATGAGAGTAGATGCATTCACCCGACAGCCTGATGATATGGGGTCCGTCGTTTCTGTCTCGCGACTTCAAAGGTCGTCTACTGGTTGGGCATTTACGCCTCGTTTCTTGTCCGACCTGTAGTGATCAGGTTTGACGCCGGTACGACTGTACGACTGGGCATGATTGCTTCCGAGGGGAAAGCGGTGATTAGCGCTTTTAATGGTTCCCTCTGTGATCTTCTGTATTACCAACATCACTCGGATTTCTCGGAACAACTTCTATTATTAGCCTGTGATACTATCTTCGGTGGGCGTATATGGTTTAGTTTGGTACCCATTTCTCTTTCCTTCTGGGCCACTGATGGATTTGACCAACATTGGCACATAAACATTCTCTTTAAGATCTTAGTCGACGCAATGTTCGTATCTAACCAGCGCATGAGGTTTTGAAGGAGAAAGTCGAAACAGTTATCTATACAAGCCGTTATTGCACATACGATACATATGAGTCTCAGATGTAATTACCAGCGTATGCTGCCACTTTTCTGGGATCTGGGTAAAAACTCTCTTTGCTTGGAACATGATACCCAGGACGAAGAACATGGATGCCGATGTCGGTCGGTGCCAAGCAATTTGCCATGTCTCCCTACCTAGATATAAGAATAAGATAACCTAACTTGACGAAATGACTCCTGGCTGTGACAGTGGACTCTTTTTTACAGGGACGAGGCTAAGACAGCTATATCAAATGATCCGACATGTTCCCTCACAGAGGCCCTTATAGCCGTCAGGCACGCCAGATTTGTTGTTGTGTCTGGTATTAGTAGGTCCACTTCAGAGATACGTTCCCTAGCAATCAATGAAAGAGACTGGTATATAATAGAAAGAATTGTATGAATAACTCTTGAAGTAGAATGTTATGTATTAAAAAGTAGAAAGAAATCAACATGGAGCTTAAACCTTAGATTCTCAATTGTAATCGAAGTTATATAACCAGATTTAAAAAAAAAAAAAATTGATATGTAAACAAAAAATTATTATAAAACTATGAAGCTGTTATGGCCTGGCCCCTCGCAACAGTTAGATTCATTCAAACAGCTGGTTATCGCAGTCAATGCTACAATTACGATTATTGGCCTACTTTTTTGCCCTGTTGGCGCCACGATATGACAGTTCATAAGACGAACGTGCATAATTCACTGTTGGTCAGAAAGTCATTCGTACTCTCCGGATAGTCAACACTGTCACCAGAACGTCATAGTCGTGTGATTTTGACTTTAATATCCTATTAAAAGTCTAAATTTCTGCTCTGGGCGCCCTTCCCATAGCTTAGGGAAGGACTCTCCAATTGTGCCTCGTCATGTATAAAATGACGGTTTACGAACGCCAAAGCATACCCTATGTATCCTTCAACATCAACAACCAACAGCCAAGGCGTTGAAAAGAGCATCATATGCAAATTTACAGAGAATTTCTTCGCAACATATTACGTTGTCATAGACGTACTTTAACTGTCACCTCTTCAAGACCTCTTACTGCAACGCTCAGCCGCAAAATGGCTTTCCCCCAGCGTCACTTTTACACCCCCGAGACATCCTTCACCCCCCTCTTCCGCCTTCTTGACGACTTTGACAATTATTCTCGCCCAGGCAACGCTCAGCAACAGGGTCGTCGCTCTGGCCTGGCGCACTGGCAACCTAAATTTGACATGCGCGAGACTGACTCCGCGTATGAGCTCCATGGCGAGCTGCCCGGCATGAGCAAAGAGAATGTGAACGTTGAATTCACCGATCCTCAAAATATGCTCATCAGTGGTAAAATTGAGAGGACATACACATCTGGCACGCCACCTGCTGGAGCCTTAGAGGGAATTGCAACGAGAGGCAAGATCGCTGAGGGCGGCGAGGGACAGGCCAAGCCATCTTCCCGCGAAGCAACCACCGAGGATGCGACTGAAGATACGGCCAAGTATTGGCTCACTGAGCGTAGTATTGGCGAATTCTCACGCAATTTCAGTTTCCCTACGCGAGTCAACCAAGAAAATGTGACAGCGAGTTTTAAAGACGGCATCCTCAACATTACTGTTCCCAAGGCTGCTAAACATGAGTCACGCCGCATCACCGTCAACTGATTGATGTTTACTGGGAAACGGAGGGAAAGCAATTTCGAATTATCACGGCAAGTCTAATTGCATTCTTCAGTTAAAACTACCAAAAAAAAAAAAAAAAAAGAAAGAAAAGAAAAGAAAAGAAAAAAACAGCAGAAGTAGCCAATGAGTCTTAGCTTTTCGCTTAGGTCACCATTGTAATTACTTGAGTAGTTCATATTACCTAAAAATTCTTCACCAAACAAATGTATCGATAATGTTTCACTTAGAAGAGTAAGCTCACATAGAGATGACGACAAAAATAATATGTAAGTCGACATTCTTCGATAAGGAAATAAATAGGGGAATAACAGCATAGAGGACTGAGGTAGTAGCTGACTTCTAGTACAGTTAAACAATTGATACTCTATAACTATTACTAGTAATTATTAACCCCTGTGATAACCGCTATCCATATGATGAGCAGCTTAAGCTATGAACTCAATAGTATGACAATTGGTAATAATTGCGTAGAGGCGTAGAGCCACTCGTACGAGAAAAGGGTAACCCTTTTCATCTCTGCACTGTAGCCTTCTAAGCAGTTAGACTAAACTATATATTTCTTTACTATCGGTTCTGGTCACTTAAATTTAGACTTCAGTACTGTGACACACCCGAGAGTCTTGTGCGGTGGCTTCCGCCATCGCATGATGTAAAGCCACATTTACGCACAAGCTTAAATGCCGAGGAAAGCATATGACAACCCATCGAGTTCACGATGGGTATTTGAACAGTATCGCGATAATAGCCGCCGTCGAAAATGACCCCATCATTAGTTATGGCGTAGAGACTAGCATCTGGTTAAGTCTCCGCCACACGGCAATCAGACCACCGTCCATGTAATCTTAACCACATGCACAGATATAAGCGTAGAAAATATTGTACGCTTCGGTATTTGGTGGAGGAATAAAAGGAAACAATTTGAATCCGAAGACCATTGGAGTGGCACAAATATTGATCTATCAACTTTCACCTACTCTCGAACATTTCTCCTCGGGGTAATAACCTTTGAAGTCTTTCATAATGTCCAAAAAGGTGGTCATAGTCGGCGGTGTTGGCGGAGGCATGTCAGCTGCCACCCGCTTGCGTCGTCTGGACGAATCAGCAACGATTACCGTGTTTGAGAAAGGACCCTACGCTGGCTACGCAAACTGCGGTATACCTTATGCTCTGGGTAAAGTGATCAAGGATGATGAAGCCCTGGTTTTACACACGCCAAAGTATTTCAAGGAATATTTCAACATCGATGTTCACCTCAACACCGAAGTTGTTGAGATTGACCGCACAAACGAGCAAGTGTGCACACAAACCGTTGGAGAGGCTGAGATTCAGCGAGTCGGCTATGACAAGCTCATTCTTTCCCAAGGCGCCGAAGCCGTGCATCCACAGATCGTTGGGGCGGATCAGAGCCATGTCGTCACTCTACGGACCATCTCGGATCTACAAGCTATTCGATCTATCATGGTCGAACGATGCGTGAGAGATGTTTGCATCATTGGCGGGGGATTTATCAGCCTTGAAGCGGCCGAAAATTTGAGAAAGATGAAGTTTGGAGTTTCGATTGTCGAACAATGGACCCATATCTTGCCGTCAATAGATGCCGATATCGCGCAGTTTCTTCACACAGAACTGAAGCGCAATGGTGTAAAGTTATACCTGAATGATACTGCAAGAAGAATCGAAACTTCTCATGTCGTCTTGGCCAGCAATGGAAGAGAGATTCCTGCCGAATTGGTAATTCTAGCTGCGGGAGTAAGAGCAAGAACATCACTGGCAAAGATGGCGAGTCTGGAAGTGGGAACGCAAGGAGTCAAGGTTGAATCACACATGGAGACATCCGACGAAGACATCTACGCTGTAGGTGATATGGTTGAGACAAAGCATATCATTCAACAACAGCCAAGGGTAGTTGCTCTAGGGGGACCAGCAAATCGCCAGGGTCGACTCGCCGCAGATGATATTGCCGGCAGACCAGTGCACTATCGCGGCAACATTGGCACAATCATCTGTCAAGTCTTCGATCTAACGGTTGGTTTGGCTGGTCTGTCCGTCTCGGCGCTGCGTGAGTTGGGACAGGAGCCGCTCTGGGTTACAGTGCATCCTCCACACCATGCAGGGTATTATCCCAACGCTCATCCAATCACAATCAAGACCGCGTTCGAAAAAGGCACAGGCCGTATTCTGGGGGTGCAGGCAGTGGGAATGGCTGGCGTGGACAAGCGCATAGACGTGCTGGCGACGGCGATGCAAGCTAGGATGACAGTCTTTGATCTGGAACATCTCGAACTGAGCTACGCACCGCCCTACGGCTCGGCCAAAGATCCCGTGAACATGGTTGGATTTGTTAGCTCAAACTTACTCCGCGGGGACTATCAGATCGTACACGCCGAAGACATCAACATCAAAAATCTACATACCTGGCAAGTCGTGGATGTTCGCTCACCTGAGGAGTTTGCGACTGGCCACCTCCCGGGGGCAATCAACTTGCCAATTGCGACACTGCGCGGTCAAACATTGGGGCTTGATCAATCCATGCCGATTCTTGTGTATTGCTATGTGGGCTACCGGGGATACTTGGCCTACCGCATCCTCAGTCAGAGAGGATTCAGCGTAGTAAACCTTGATGGCGGACTGAAAACAGTGGTGGAGGGGGGAACCAAGTTTTGAGAATTTATTTTTCATGTTTTTAACATATTAAAGTGATAACCAAACAGTATTATCTCAGTCATACGGATGTACAGTATGTGAGGGTGACTACAACTGTTTCAATTACTTTTCAACTCTGTTATGATATTTGATCTTTTGTACATTGTAAAATATGTTACTTATCTTTCGCAGGGACACGGGAGTTAGCTGCCGCAACAAAATGCCCCCAGGTAATCAGCTCTCTACTGCAATCATCTGGATGGATATTACACTCAATAAGTGTTGGCCCATCTTTGTGCGCTATTGCTGTCTTGAGTGCTTCGGAAATTTGCTCTGCAGTATGAGCTTTAAGACCAAGCGCACGCCCCCCTCCCTCTTCAGAATTAAATGCTTCGACTAGAAGCGCGTAATTCCAATTCTGAATACGATTGTACAGTCCATCGTGAATCTCTACCTCAATTGTGTAGCCCCTGTTGTTGATTAAAAGAATGATGATGGGAATGCGGCATCTCACCATTTGCGAAACTTCCTGGGCAGTCATCTGGAACGCGCCATCTCCTGTCATGAGGATGGTCCTCCTCTCTGGTTTTGCCAGAGCGTAGCCGAAGGAAGCAGGTATCGACCATCCAATATGGCCCCATTGCATCTCAATCTCAAACTCTGCTCCTGGTGGAAGGCATAGTTGGATTCCATTGAACCACGAATCGCCCGTTTCGGTGAACACTGTCGTCTCCGGAGTCAAGAGCAGTTGCGTCTGTCGAGCAACCTCCTTTCTAGTTAACCTCTCCTGCCCGAGAGAAGCTTGCCCGAGAGAAGGGTCGGGACGAAGTCGATTATACTCAGTCATCGTGCAGCTGTTCCAACTGACTGCTTCGGCAAGTCTGACCAGAAAGTCTTGCAACTGGACATGGCTAAAATACATATTTGGATTAGCCAGGGCGACGCTGTCTATATCAGCGACGAGTTGTGGAACACTTGGCAAAGCCGTCCAGCCGACCGTGCTGTAGTCTGTAAATACAGTGCCGATGCAGATGAGGACATCAGCCCAATTGACTATGGTGTCAGCTGCGAGGGTGCTGACCTGGCCCCAAAAGACTCCCGCGAACTGGGCGTGGTCCTCTGGAAAAGAGCCCTTTGCCGCTGGTTGAAGGACCACGGCGCATCCGATGGCTTCTACCAGCTGGAGCAAAGCCTTTTCCGCGCCCACTCTTCGCACTTTCGGCCCGACAAGAATCACAGGCTTCTGCTTGGCACGAAGGAATTCAGAGGCGCCGGTAACAGCAGCATCGAGGGCTGGCGCATCACTCGGCATCTGCTTGACTACAGCGCTGATAGGTCCGGGTTGCGCGCATGCCTCGCCGGATAAGTTCGTTGGGACTTCGATGTAAACCGGCTTCCGCTTCAGAAGCGCCATTCGAATAGCGCGGTCGATCAACTCGGGGGCATGAGCTGCTCGCCGGATGGCTACGGCACAGCAGGTGATCCTCTTGGCCATCTCAAGCTGGTAGATAAAGTCATGCTCCCCGAGCGTATGGTGCAGTAGATGTTGATCAACATCATTCGTGTTAGGTGCTCCACTGACTAGGATAACGGGGAGATTCTCTGCATACGCGCTGCCGATGCCGTTGAAGGCTGAGAAGGCGCCTACGCTGTAAGTAACAACACAGACGCCTACGCCGCAAGCGCGTGCATAACCTTCGGCAGCCAGAGAACAATTGAGTTCGTTTGTACAACCAACTTCAGTTAATGCTGGGTGCGCCTCAAGCTTGTCGAGGAGAATGAGGTTGTAGTCGCCCGGGACGATGAAATGATGACGAATCCCAATTTGGGCGAGCCTTTCGGCAAGATAATCTCCCACTGTGAAGAGGGCCATATTGGTTGTAGTAAACCTGGTTGAGAGCCGAGGGTTATGGATTTGAGAATTGCATATATAACATTAGGTGGTCTCTCCAATTTATCTAAATTTGAACTGGGCTGCATGAGTAGTAGAGCCAAGCATATAAATGTTAACATAAAGCTTAAGTGTTTCTAGTTGTCCGAGTTGGTATAGTAGTATAAGCTGGCGGAGATTATGAAGTGATTTTAGATAGCGTCATCAACTAATTACTATAGTGATACTTCAAGATCTGCCTTGATAACATGAAACGATCCCAATTTGATTCGGAGTAATTGACTTTTACGTCAAAATGGTGGTGTGATGTTTTGGTAACGCTTATATCAACAACCCCGCCATCGAAAGTGTTACACTTCCACTAACATTTCGAAATTTCAGCCCCTCAGAGCGGGATGGATTGTATAATCGTATGATCTTCAGCGGCTGTTGCAACCGCCTAGCATTGTGTGGCAGAGTTTAAATTTACAGTTTGTCTGTTCTTAGAGTAAATTAATCCCACAAGCGTCTCTCTAGTATTATAGTAGATGGAACGTTGAAAGCATTATATGTAGTTCCAGGTTTAACGGATAATGCCCAATTATAGTGGATATGCATTCTAGAACTCATAATCTGCATAGAGCAACTGCCTAGCTTGCTCGTTCATCAATCGACGCAGGCCAGAGAGTCTGGTCGGCACAGGGTCTCCAGGTTGAATTGGAACTGGATCATAGTCCTTATATGCGTTCCCACCGAATACCGTATCCTTCAGCGTACCGTCCTTATCACGTTCAAGTTCGTAAAACAAGTAGGGGGTCTTGGAACGGGAGTCCACGGGCTTGACCCATTCCCATGCGCGGATACTAAAACCCCAATATTTGAACTGTGAGCGATGATTGAAGAAAAAAAGGTGGTATACAAGCGGCGACGACTTACCCGGTTACACTACTGAACGAGATCAAATCTTTTACAGGCGTGTTTTTCGCCCATTTACGGTCATTAGTCCAAAGATAGACGACTATAAGCCAGTCTCCGCCCAATGTTCGATATTTATCGTTCCAATGTAGCGAGATGAAATCTCGTCGGCAGCACGTCATTTTGGAGGGCGCCTTGTCATGCTCTGTACGGTCGATGATTGGCCCCTTTCTCAAAGGAATCGTTCTCCATGACTTTATGGACCGTTCATTGTTTTCCTGCCTCAGCTGTCTGGGAAGGTCTTTGAAGTATGTGCGCACAAGCATACGCCATGGCGCTCGCCGCCCATCCTGATACCCTTCGGGAACGTGGTAAGATGATACCAACCATCTGAATAATCACACCTCAGGTATTCTCTCGGGATGACGCTTAATATCGACAAATAGGTTTTTGAGGGGGACTGTCACACGGCTCAGCATGTATATCCAACGCCGCCTCTTTCTTTTCTCAGCTAGGGCCTTGTTTGGGTCTTCGTCGTTGACAGGGCATAGGCCCCATTCTGGAGACCACTCATCCCCCCGTCGAGGTCGCCGCGAGTACTCTGGGAGTAAGGGGCAAGGGCAGGGGCAAAAGTGCGTGCATCGAGGCTTGCTGGCGATCATGGCTCCGAAATTTGCGATGGTATTGATGATCAAGCGACTAGTTCTGGTCGAATGGAACATTATCTCATCTTATCGTGGGTGCATCTCTTCTACATTTATATACCTGGAGGCATCGGTCCGTCCATAGAAGTAAGTTTACCCCTGTGGGAATGGCTGGCTTGATACTTTCAGTATTTCTCGGTGTGGCCGTATTTTAGGAGTCTATGTTCAAAGCGACACCTTTTGGGAGATGGAAGGGGGGCATAGGGAATGGGTGCATATCTATTTAAAATACTAGAGATGTTAATTAATTGCTTCTATATTTTGAGGAGCTAACTGGAGTTCTATGAGACTGGAGAGAAAATGGCCTCACAAAGCCGGACCTCATATGAGGCCGATGCAAACATAATAACCCAACCAAAGCGAACTGCAGGTACTGCCAACACCTGGATTCCACTTCTCAAAGTTTGCCAGAGTAATTTTGGCGTTAGTGGCGATTGCTTGACACGAATCACCAGAGACCACTATTTGCCGGTCAGTATTTTCGAGGGTTCAATAGAATCACAGCATGACACTATCATGCGTGTAGGGTTATTGTCATAACTCACCTAAATGGAACGTCTTACAGTTGGTCACCATACCAGCTTGCGTGGGTGTTGGTGTGGCTACACCATTGCCCGGGGTAGTCTTTGATGTCTTCATCGTTGTGGGAGTAGGGCCACCAACAATATTGACGCACACATAGTAACTAACTAACAGAGACGAGCAGCCAGTTCCGACGGCAGGATTCCACTTATAAAAGTTATCAAGAGAGATACCCTTTGCTGCAGCAACTGTTGCACATGAGTCTCCTGATTTCACCAGGTAGAAACTGTTGCAATTGCTGACCATGCCGGTCTGTGTAGGAGTTGGAGTCGTGATTCCATTTCCAGGTTTCGTTGTCGTTGAAGTGGGCTTGATTGTCGTCCCTCCCACAATACCTACACAAACATAATCTCCCACGATGAGCGACGTGCAATCCGACTTCACAGCTGGATTCCATGAGTAAAAATTGGCAAGCGTTATGCCATTGCTCGAGGCAAGAGCAGGGCAACTATCACCGGAAACAACCAAATGGAATTTATTGCAACTGCCAATCATTCCAGTTTGAATTGGGCCAGGTGTAGAGATTCCGTTACCGGGCTTAGTCGACGTCGAGGTAGGTTTGACTGTTGTTCCGCCTACAATGCCCACACAGACATAATCTCCCACGATGAGCGACGTACAGTCGCTTTTCACCGCAGGATTCCATGCGTAAAAGTTGGCAAGAGTTATGGCATTGCTTGTGGCAAGATCTGGGCAGGTATCGCCGGAAACAACTAGATGGAACTTGTTACAGCTGCCAATCATGCCAGTTTGAATCGGACCTGGGGTGGAAATTCCATTGCCAGGCTTCGTAGAAGTCGACGTGGGCTTGACTGTTGTACCACCGATGATTCCAATACAGACGTAATCACCGGCAAGAAGCTGCGTACAATCGCTCTTGACTGCGGGATTCCACGCATAAAAGTTGTCCAGGCTGATACCGGCCTTTGAGGCAATGTCGGGACAGGTATCGCCGGACACCACAAGATGGAATGAGTTGCAGTTGCTGACAATCCCCGTCTGTACTGGGCCAGGAGTCGAAACCCCATTGCCTGGCTTAGTGGTAGTTGAACCACCCTGCGAGATGACACCAACGCAGACGTAGTAGTCAAGGATTAGAGAAGCGCATGAGGTTCCCACTGCAGGGTTCCAAGAGTAAAAGGTATCCAGGCTGATACCGTTTGCCGACGCCAAAACAGCACAAGAATCTCCTGAGACTACTTTGTGGAACTTGTTACAGTTGCTGACCATGCCAGTCTGTGTAGGTGTTGGCGTGGTAACTCCATTGCCTGTTGTAGTAGTCGAAGCCGCCTTTGAGGTGGAAGACGGCGGTGGTGGCACTCCAAAATTCTGCTCAACGCAATAAGAGTCTCCTACTATAATAGGACATCCACTTGCAGCTAGAGATGGATTCTGTGAGATGCGTTAGCTTTGTGTTATGGGTAAACACTGAACAAGCGGAGTCGGCAATTGCTTGAAGGCTTTGACATACGTATGCATAGAGTTGATCAAGTGTGATGAACCCAAAATCAGCTATGCTTTGGCAAGTATCTGAACTTGAAACAACATCCCAAGATGTACAGTCCTGGATGGTATCACTTGGGGCTGTTGTAGGAGGATCAACGGTGTAGGCTGCGGCAAGAAGACCAGTTGCGCATAGCACAACAGCAATTGACTGTCTCATGTTTGCCTTGCTGCCTTGGCTTCGACGAAGAGGCTAATTGAGAGAATGCCTTGCCATCAAAAAGCCGACAGCTGCATCACTCGATATATCTCGTTCTTTTATACCATCATTTCATCGTTATCGAAACTTCCAGCTGCAAAAATTGCATCGTGACCAATGTCTTACCGAATTCCGCACCGAATCCCCTGTAAATATCGTATGTCATGGAAAACTCCGCGGAATTAACAGGATCACGATCCTGAAGCTCAATAATTCCATGACGAGATGATTGTCAACGTTCCATCCTCCGGTTGAATGCATATGTACGGCACAGTAAGGTGATGTTGAATCCTTCACTGTGATGCAGGGGTTGTGCATGCCGTGCATGCAATCCTCCCCCAACACCATTCCCGCTTGTGGGGTCGAAGCACACCATGATGTGCCCATAGATTGCCTTTGTTGGTAAGACGAGCGAATCCTCATCGCCAAGCCGGAAGGAATATCGGTGGTGCAAGGCGGACCGTCGCTGACAACACGGACGTTTGTCGATTTTAGGCAATTGAGATCTTGCTGCACCAGATGAGGCCGGATTCCAAGGCATTTGGATAAGGCATTTGGACGTTGCCTGTTTTCTGTGTCTGGAAAATACCATTTCTGTAAAGTAGAGCAAAGCTATTGAACTGAACACCAGACAGAGTATCTCCATCAGTCTAGATCATGGGCTTCGCTGTAGGGCTTGCCTTGCTTTTGCAGGTCGTGGTTTTTTTCTGCAATACTCCCTTTGTTGAAGCACAAGTTCAACTCCTTAACATCACAGATGCACCTGGTCTCTCTGCTACCTGTATTGCTGTTCTAAACCAGGCAGTAAACTGCACAACTACAATTGCTTCTATCGGAAATGTTCTCGATGGCTCTCCTGTCTTTGGCACACCATTATTTTTGACAAGTTCTCAACTCAGTGGACTGTGCAACACTGCATGCTCAGCATCACTGACAACATGGGAAAGGCGAATAGCTGGCGCTTGTGGAGCGACACTTTATGATGCAGCAGACGGTGGCCAATTTGCTTTGGCATTGTTTGCTGAACAATACGTCGAAGCTTACAGCTCAGTCTGTTTGATGAACAAGTGAGTAAATTCTCATCATCATTTTGAGGAGAATAGAAGCAGAACTTACAGTAAATATCAGAGCAGGGGCTTATTGTAATCGTGTGATTGGAGATCTCATGCGTATTGATCCGGCTAACCAAAGGGCCACTGCGACGCCCGGTAAGTAACAAATGATTCGAATACGAAAAGCCTATATTGACATCTGTTAGTTTCTACTGCTTATTGTGATGATTGCTACCTCTCTTTGTTGTCCACCCAGTTGGCAATGCCATTAGCCTCTACAGCGGATCTGAAGAGCTTCTTTGCAACTTTGACATCCTCGTGCAAAAAGACAGGATGGACATTATCTGCACCCCCAACAGCAACAACTTTTACAGTTCCGTATGTATCTTCAGTAATATGATGTTTTGTTGACTCAAACTTATGAATGAGCTAACATGGCAACACCAATAGGCCAACGCAGCCCCCGGCGGCTGTGTGCTCTGGTACTAAATACACCATTTCCTCAACAGACACATGCGTGGGTATTTCTATGAACAAGGGAATAAGTACCGATGATTTGCTCTCATACAATTACCTATCGTCTTTGTGCAAATACTTCCCCAAAGCCGGCACGTCTCTCTGCATTCCCGACTCTCGTGTCTGCAAGCCATACACAGTGCTGAAAGACGACACATGTTCTTCTCTTCAGAGTCAATTCAAGATTTCATATGCGCAACTTATCGCTTGGAATCCATCTCTGGGGTCGAAATGCTCAAATATCCAGCAATACGTCGGCTATGCAATCTGCATATCAAATCCGGGAGGAAACTATGTTAACCCCAGTCCAACCACCATCATTCCCTCTTCGACAGCGTGAGTGAAACCCCCCATTTCATCAGAGACCATAAGAATCTTAACGCATAACTCTAGCACTTCGTTATGGACATATTCTTTACCAGCCATGACTTCATACCCCAATGCCACATATGTAGCGTCCACCGCAGACGCTCCGTATGCGAATGGAACCCGTATGGACTGCACAAACTATTTTACCGCGCCAATTCTTACCAATTATACTGGAAATGGGACCACAAGCTTCAACTGCCAAGATGCTGTTTCTCAGTTTGACATTGAAATGACAGATTTCTTGACCTGGAATCCATCTCTTAACGCTTCGAGTCCGTGTACAATGGCAAATAACACACAGTATTGCGTCCAAACGTACAGACAAACGTCTAAAAACATTACTAGCTCCTGCGTACAAAAGGCGACCGCTCCTCCGGGCTACGATTGTATCGGCTTCACATCAAGACATGGCATAGACCAAGATCAATTCGCACTTTGGAACCCAGAAGTGGGGAGTGACTGCGGGCAGTTTAAAATTGGCACTCAATATTGCATTGATGTGCTGCACTACCGACAGCCAGGCATCACTTCGAACTGCAACAAGTTTGTTGCGGCTAATAACACCAACTGTAAGTAATGTAGCGCACTTGATTGTATTCTGCGATTTTGAAGTTGCCATACTAATCTGCGCACAGGGGTTGAGCTTCCATGTCAGATAATTGAGACGGAATTTGGCGTAAGCCACGCTCGCTTCATCGCATGGAATCCTGCCGTCCAAGACAACTGTAAGTATTAGCCAACTGTGAAAATATCCTTTACTGTGAATGTATCAAAACTCATCATTCTGCGTCTTCGTTAGGTACTGGGCTATATCTTGGCTACGATTATTGCGTTTCCATACCCAACTACAGGCCCACCTACACGTCAACCACGCCATTTGCTACCGCGTTACCAAGCCCAGCAGCTTTTCCTGGAGTAAAATCCAATGCGAAAGGTTCATCAAGTTCGTTGCCCAAGGGGAAAGCAACAGTGACTTCAGGTAGTTCCAAATCTACCAAGTCGAATAGTCTGAATCGGCAAATGACTGTTCCTACTCCCACTGGTAAGTGACGGCAAAGCCACGGGGCATCCAGAAATTTAGCTATCACTTTGGACTATGCAAATCGCATTTGAAATCCGACTAGATAAATTTCAGTTTAAGATCCATATCTAGAGATGATTCATAACTTTGTGCTATGTTGTTAGATATGGCGCTCAAATTCGTGAAAGGCCATGTTCATGCCGTATAGACCCCATAAATATTGCCATATTTCTGGCGTGCCTCCTTCAATCATGGTTTCATCAAGGTCAACTCTACCACCTGGCTTCATTAGCTCAGGATTGACTTCCCGTATTGTATTTAGCATAGCTATACTACAGGTCGAGTCATCGCTGAGTACAGCTTCAAGAACCAGGCGAAAAGCAGATTCTGCTCACCCATGTCGCAGTATCGAAGCCCACACAGCTTTTGGGATTTTCTTTAATCATTCATCAGAGGACCGATTACATCTCTCATACCTAAGAATACATACATCTTCGGATGGAATTGTCAAGAGGCTCAGATCCAGAGTGTCTTGTCAGCATAAGATGAAAATTTCATGGCACTTCAGGAACAGGCAGCAATGAATCCCAGCCCTAGTGATCTAGACTTTTTGCAAAATGCTCTCTTAAGATAAATTGAATAGCTTCTGACTGAAGATCTCTTTAATAGAGTACATCGAAATGCGCTGATCCAACACACCCTAGCCAAACCAATCCATGTTGACTTCGTAATCGAGATTGGCCTGACAATTGGCTCTCCTTTCCAAGGAAAGACGGACAAAATCAATATGACCAGGATCACCTTTCGATAGAGGGGTGGAATCGGCTGAAAGATCGTCCCAGCTAATGTTCCACTGCTCAGTATTATCTATCGCATTAACTGCGACCAGTTGCGTTGGCCTTCCAGCAGAAGCGCCCGAGTATCTTGCCTTTAGCTCTGAAAACTCAGCGGCCCAAATGTATTGGTACTTTGACAGTTGCCTTGGCTTGAGAGACATGACATCTAGAAGCTGCAAGTTAGCCCGGATTGGAGGATATGAAGAAAGAGCTGAGTCAATGTGGATTAACTGTGCTCAACTTACAGACTACGCCGCCGCAGTGTCTGGCCATTGCGCGGGACATGTGTTCAAAGTAAGTAAAATACACTTGATTTGTTTGCAAAAAGGCGAGCCAGCTGCCGTCGACGAAGACTTCCCAGTAGTTACGATCTTTGGGGTTGTCGGGGTTTGGGTTGCTGATATCGTTCTTGCCCGAATACAAATTCTGCGAGTCGGTGAGTATAACACAAGTAATTCCAGGCCATTCAATAATTATTTACCCATATAGACAACAGTTTATGGTTGCAAGCCCAATCCGTAGCGAACCATGAAAGACCAGGGTGATCGAGATGGCCCATTGTCTGTCGAAGGTCCCACTCTGCCTTGTCCTCGTTTTCTTTAGGGACAGAAGTGTAAAATACGCATCGGTTCATCAGCTGAGAGTCTGGTAAGAGTATCTGTTTTTCCAGCCATTCCGTCGTCAAGTCATTTATGCTGGTGACTTTGCCTGCAGCCGCTTCTATACATCCCAAACAACTGGGCAATTTGAACACTGGATCTCCAGGCTGACTGCCCGGCGTGCGTTTGACAATGTTCCTCTTGTCAAGGCTTGGTAATGGTCGAATCCCCAGGGCCGCTTGTAGTTGTTTATTATTCCAGGAAAAATTAACTTGGTAATTTCCATAGAAGATATGTTCAGGCAGGACATCATTGGATAACTTCTGCTCAGTGTCTTTATGGCCACGAACATTCACGGCTGATGCTTTATTCGTAATTCCTTTTGGGGTATGGAGTGTACGAGGAGCAACATTTTTTCCAAAGGCCAAAGAGATGATCAAGGTGATGGCAAAGAATACTGGAAGTACTGCCAATCGACCCATGTTGAGAGAAGAAGGTCTTGCAGCAATGCCCACCCTAAGATGGCCTAACGAAATTGAAGACGAGACAGAAGGATATTATCGAACCCTTCTGCCATGAAAAGAAGGGAATTCATGAGTATCCTAAATTCACAACTGCCCTGCTCAAATCTACCAAGCATATCGGCTACAGCATCGGAGTTCTTCCAGCGATAGCGTGGGGTCTGAATTCCAATGGATCGAAGGAATCTATGCTTGTCGCATTGGATCGAAAGACCTCGGTCGGATGTTACTCAAAGCAGACACAACTAGACAGTGCGATGTATACTGTAGAAACAAAGTTGTTGGCCCTAATTTGTTCCCTTGCAGATTCCTCGATGCATGCAACCTTATAAGTGGTGCTGCCGGTCTGCTGATTGGTGTAATCAGTTCTCATTGGCAGAAGATCAGATCCGAATAGCCGACACCCTTGTAGCTGAATGTGGTTCGCAGGATCAACAGGTTAAGTAATATAAGCTGTAAGAAGAGGTTTGTTAGAGTTAAACATAAGCACAACCAACCTCCGGCGATCCGGCGGCAACGTAATATCCCTCAGCTTGTAGCTGTGTAAATCGTTGACAAAGCCTGAGTGTGACGATGTCGAAGGATTGCAGTGTTGCATTATTGGAACTCCGATTTATGGCCGTGAATGCCTGTTGGTGGGACTTTTGAGGCTGGCCTAAGGATTTACCCGGGCTGGAGATAGCAGTATGTTGTTGATCATTCCCGTAGGATGCGCAACTCCGATATGCATCCGTAAAACAGGCCGGACTTTTGCTGTGAAATTTTGGGTGTTGCTGTTAAAGCTTTCCATAGCTCTGTCATGAAACTAGACTGAGCGTTTCCTGCCGTTATAGAAATCTCATGTAGGACGTGAATCTCTAGTTGTGCGGACCTCAATCAACAATGAGGATCATGGCCATGCGAGGATATCAGTTTCTTTCAAATCTTCAAATCATTACTTTTGTCTTCTGTTTTGTTATCATTTGCTTCAACGGTGTCTCAGCACAGCATATTCATGCCCCAACCGTCTGGAATGAATCCCTAAGTACTAGTAAGCCGCGGGACTTCTCCCTGTTCCGGAGACAGACACGTACATGTTCCAAGACCCAAAAGTGTTCAGATGGTTCATGCTGTAATGGACAAACGTACGTATACAGAGGCCATATTGTTGTAGAATAAGCATACTGACAATTGAACACCAACAGAGGCGTTGTATGTGTGACTCTATCATTTACCACCTTTAGAAGGAACTTGTTGGATCAATTCCCAGTGTGTAGTCGCTTACTTACAAACCTTTGCTTCTATAGTGCGGTCTTGATAAAGAGCATTGCGATCCCAGCGTCTGCATCTCAAATTGCGATGCCAAAGCTGAATGTGGTTCCTGGGGCGAGACCCCGGGAGAGCTGTGTCCTCTGAATGTTTGCTGCGGAGAATTTGGATACTGTGGCACAACAGCAGTAAGTTTGCCAGACCAACCCGGATTCAAAGATTTGTTTGGTTCTAATGATCGGTTGCTAACGTCTGGTTCACCAGGACTTTTGCGGAAGTGGATGTCAATCCAATTGTAAACAGCCTCCTGCCAATAGCTTAAATAACGGCGACGTAACAAATCTGGTTATTGGGTAAATAAGTTGCAACTGTAGCGCTTTATATGCGACGGCGTATGCTGATGATGATGAGTCTAGCTATTACGAAGCCTGGGCTCCGTATAGACGTGGCGCCTGTGAGTATTATTTCCGCTTTCTATCTTCATCGGGCATCATGAGGCTTACAAAGAAATGAACAAAATTACAAGGCCCCAATCGTCCTCCATCATGGATACGTACAGACTCAATTACACATTTATATGTTGCTTTTGCATATATTGCACCTAAAACATACGAGATATATCCTATGAACGAAACCAGTGAAGAGATATTTCTTGAAATAATGCAGTTAAAGCAGACGGCCCCAGGTTTAAAGATCTTTTTGTCACTAGGTGGCTGGACATACTCGGATAATGAAACGTATGGACCTACTTTCTGCCTCACTTGATATCTCACACGTCTGACGAACTGAAACTCTCAACATTTACAGTGACACCCAACCTGTCTGGGGCGAACTTGCCAGTACTTCTGCAAACCGACAAAAGTTCATCGGGAATCTAGTCAATTTCATGAGTAAGTTCGGGATCAATCACAGGATTAGCTATCTAGTCTCCTAATACGCCATGTTTTTGCGCAGCAAATTATGGGTTTGATGGTGTGGACATAGATTGGGAATATCCCGGAGCTCCTGATCGAGGGTAAGTTTCTCCTATGATGTCCTAAACACGACCTCAAAATCACTGACTCAATCTTTTATAGAGGAAAGAAGGTAGATACTGCAAATTACGTTCTTCTTCTACAAGATATCAGAACATTTTGGACCGCACAAACCAATGGCGTAAGTCTTTCACTGCGTGTTTCACTGTTTCATACGAACCACAAATCTTCTCATCATCTCTTCAACGATGGAAACTGATTTCTCGTCTTTTCATATTCTGGTAGTGGGGCCTTTCATTCACGGCACCAACATCGTACTGGTATATGCGCTGGTTCGATATTGGAAATCTCACGCAGTATGCTGATTGGGTCAATCTGATGACATACGATCTCCATGGTAGTTGGGATTCTCCTGAAGACCAGATTGGTTCATATGTCTATGCACACACCAATCTCACTGAGATTTCCGACGCACTTGACTTACTATGGAGAAACAATGTGCCAGCCAACAAAGTAAACCTTGGTCTAGGTTTCTACGGCCGTTCATACACTTTGTCTGATCCATCATGCACCCTGCCCGGTTGCGAGTTCTCAGACACAGGTGTGGCAGGGTCATGCACAGGCACCGGTGGGATTCTCTCTTATGAAGAGATCACTGCCATTGCCGATACATACAGCATCAAGCCGGTTGAAGACAAGAAGGCGGCTGCTATGTATTTTGCGTTTGACGAGGACCAATGGGTCTCATACGACAATGTGGCCACGATCAAAGAAAAGGTAGACTATGCCAATAAGAACGGTCTTCTCGGACTGTTCATATGGGCTCTGGATCTGGACAACGACAATTACGACGCTCTTGCAGCGGTTCTTGATGCAAAAGGTGGTCTTGGTGCATTCAAAGCCCAGAACGGCGTTGGACCTGCTGGCTCAACAGACTGGCAGCCAACTCAAGCATCCTGCTTCATGAGCGAATGCAGCACCTCATCTGCTTGTCCAGGAACACACCGGAGCGTCGGACATTCCGTATCATGCGACGGCAAAGATTCATTCAGATGGGTCTGCTGCCCGCGCGACCGCGCACCTGATGCCAGCACATGCGAGTGGAAGTCTTCTATTACTTCGTTTCTCGGCCTAAGCTTGGTCGACTGCAACAACGGCTGCCTTACGGATGAGGTGCTTATTGCTGAAAGCAAGTGGTACTATGACGATGATTCTCAATCCAGCAAGAAGTGTCTCAGCGGATATGCGCAATATTGTTGTGCCACATCTGAAGATGCCCGTAGCCTCTGTGGTATGCTGGATGGATCGTGCATTTCCATAAAAGACGGCAAGCCTGATGGTGATGATCCTTGCACCGCTAGCGGCCGTGTTTATGCGACATACTCGCAGGATACATGTCCTGATGGCTCATGGCGTCCATGGTGCTGCAATGAACAGGTTGATGTATCGCAATGCGCGTGGCAAGGCCCGAAGCAAGACATCGCCAGCGATGCTTGTATCCGGGCCATGTCTTGTCCAGCGAATCTGGTTAACATGGGCCACTCTAAGAATGGCGGTGGCTACGACTGCACGGAATTCAGTATCGCAACGGATCACAGTATATCATTGCCGATCGGAACACATGAGAGAGCGCTTTGTTGTGCGGCAGGAGATGTTGTGGTCTACAATCAGACGGCTCCGGTGCCTCTGGCGTGGCTGTTCATCGAAGACGTTCCAGATTCAGACAAACAGAAATACGAGATGAATGTCGAGACTGAAGCTACCGGAAATCAAGATCCTAACGAAAATGGCTTTGGTTGGGTCATAATGACTGGTCCTGAGGATCAGCTTGCTTCATTGGATAAGCGAGATGGCTCTCATTGGGAGCTCTTTGACTGTCCTGATCGGGAGACTATCGCCGAGGATGACAGAATTACTGTTCGTGCCGTCTGCTCAGATGACTCTAGTGATAGTAACTGCGACGTTATTTTCCGAGGTGGTGTCGAACGTACCGTGGTCGAGATGCCTCCAGCGTGTGGTATTGGTCGTTATGCCATGGCTGTCAGCATGGAATCAGCTGAGGATCAAACCGTGCCAAAGCATGTCTATCACAAGCTCGTTAAACGTGGTGCCAATTTGAGAGCACGCCCACACGTATACAGCTTCACGTTCGACTATGACTTCTCAGTCTTGCACGGAAGAGCCGATAACACTGTCCAGATTCGCATTGACTACTCTGAAGATCCAGGATATTGGGCGGCCATTGTGGACAATGATCCTAAAAATACCAACCCGGTGAGGAAACGAGAAGTAGCAAGGGAAGTTGATCGCCGCCATGGCGGGTCTTGGAAGAGATACGCTGAACATCAATTTCATACTGAAAGATTGGCTACGCCGAAACACAAAAGGGATGAATTCGAAAAGCGGTGGTGGACTCTGGACCCAGCAATTTGGTTGGAGGTTATGGATAAGCTGAACGAAAAGGGATTCGAAGGAGAAATACCACTCGCATCGCATCATCTTCAGGACACATTTCCGTTTTGGCTCTTTAACGAAAGACTACAATGTTCGCTGCTCGGCATCCCTTACGATGCTTATTTTACTGTTTGGGCGGATCTACATGTCGACATTCTCACATCGGCTCAATTAACACTGATTGTAAGTTGAGGCACGATCCAAGAGCGGCTGAATCGTGACACTAATCGACCTTCTTCAGGGACACCTTAACGATCTCACTAGCTGGAACCAATCGCACGTTTTGTTCCGTAACAAGGGCTCTATACAAGCAGGTTTGCATATGGAAGCCCAAGCGACCGTGCGCTTCTCAACTGGATCAGTTGAGCTATTTGGCATGCAAAATTTTGGAGGCACGTTCACCGTCCCCGGTATAGTGACCATCGGACCAAACTTTAGAGTTCTTGGAGTATGTGTTCCTTCTCCTGGATTTCCCCTTTGGACAAATGGAAAATGCTAACCTTGAGTAGCAACTGACCGGAGTCTTTACTGCACATACGTGAGTCAGCTTACAAACATCCCAAGACAAGATTAGTGGCTGACCATTGACAATGATATAGCCAAGCTCATTACAACATGGACGTGCTGTCCTGGGATTATTCGCAGCGCTATCCTAATCCTGATAACGACGTGTTATCTGGGCTTACTGACAACACAGAAAATCCTAAAGATCCCGGGATAGATGATGATCCTGACAAGCCGAGCAATTTCACCGCAGACGTTACCGTAAATGGTGACATTACCCTACAAATGTAAGCCATACAAGATTGAGCGGCCACTAGGGCATCACGACTAATTACTAGCCAGAACTCCGTTGGTGGAATTTGGAGTCCGCTTCAATCCCAAGTACAAAGCTACCGACACAACAATCTCGCTGCAGCTCAATACCCATGCGACACTTTACGGAAGCGCTGGTGTTGGCACGGATACTGCAGCGAGTGTTTGTTATGGTGCTCTCGCTGGTGCTGAGCTCTTTGCTCAAGTGCAAGCTCCGTAAGTTCCCATTAAGAATCGAATGTTTATGCAGGCCTGAAACTGATGAAACTACGTGATAGATCCATTCTTGGCGTCAATCCCAATAGGCGATGGAGCTTCTATAAGCAAGATGTAGGTTCATCTAACAAAACACTTTACAAAAGACAACTATTTGCTGACAAATTATCTTTGAAGGTCGACATTCTCGAACAGAAATGTTATGGGCTTAAAGATTTCTTCCCCTCTGATTGCCCAGACTGTGATTGAACCTTGGAGAGGGGGTTGTGAAGTACATTGTATAAATACGAGATCGAAATAAAATTATATATTAATCCTTCTCAATAGTCTCTGGTAGCGAGGTGAGATTGAGGTACTGTTTGCAGATTTCCCTGTTTGGCATTCTGCCATTAAGGACAAAATTTGCTACGGTGGTAGCATGTCTATGTAATTGATCCACCAATTCATTATCGATGTAGACCAACGAATGTTGCTCATGAGAATGCAGGGTCAGGTCCCTTGGCAAGTCCAATATAAGTTTCCATCTGCATTCGCCACCACTCGACATTCTCCCGATTGCCCATGAAAGTGATGTATCCGCTGGGTTGAGTATTGTTTGCCATGAACACATTGTTTGTGCCAGTCAGAGAAGTTCGAATAGATGGGCCTCCCGACGCTGAAAGAGTTGACTGCCATTCAGTGCTCAACAAGAAAGACAAAAACAGCTTTGAGCTCTCTGGGCGAGGTGTTGAAGCAAAGATAGCCGCCTGTTGAGCCCAGGTCATGAACTGGTCCGGTGCATCAGGTTGACGGACTTGGAGGAAAGAAGTGGATGGTGTAAACCCGCCCAGCGCAGAAAAGGTCAAAACTCTCGAACCCTTGCCGGACGAATGGTTATCGATGATGGCACCGGTGGCGGCTGCAGCACCACGCACCCACATGACATCTTGCTTCAGAAGCGAGTCCAACCACTTGAAGCCATACCGCTCAATGATGAGAGAAAACAAATACAGAACACCATCATCGTCGTTGGGATAAGTAAGAACCAGTTTGCTCTTCCAGTAAGGGTCTAGAATATCGGCATATGTCTTGGGCACCCGATTTGCGGGTACAATCGTCGAGTCGTAGTAGAATGGACCAAATTGATCTAGAGAGAAAAAACAATATTAGCACCAGTTACCGGATTCTTATAATAGTAAGGATACGCACTATAGTTGACAGGGAGATATGCTCCATCAATATGTTTAATAGCCAGGTTTATGTCACTGAAATTAGGCGGCTTGTAATGCAAAAGGCGTTGCTGCTTATCCCATCGAGGAAAGTCGTGTACCGTTTGCAACAATGCAACGTCGATGAAAGGCTTCCCTTCTATGTAGCTCCGATCAATGCGTGAGTCGGCATATTTCGACAAATCTGCGGTAATATTGATGGCGACATCGGGAAATTGTTTGCGGAATGCAGTTAGCATCGGAGCAGCAGCCGCTTGTGCTATGGCTAGTTAGTGGCAATTCTCAACTCTGGAGAAGAAATGCAATGCAATCTTACAGCTGCCGCCAAAGTACACATTCAAGGTGCCGCTTTCATGCTTTGCACTCTGGTAAATTTCATCCAAAGATCTCGTCTCGATTTCTGTGCCATATGCAAGAACCTGGCTCGCGGAGAAAAGGCAGGCACCCAGAAGAGCAGACTGAACCTGTTTGAAGGACGGCATTATAAATTATAGATAGATAGAATAAGAGATGAATATATACTCTTGACGATTTAATTGCGCTGGATGATACCTCCTACATGTATATGGCGATAGTATTTATATTCAACATCGTCCGAGGACATCGGATTCCATACGAAGCACGAGCCACATGGCATAGATGTGTAAGAAATTATTAAAGGCCTCCTTTACTTCAAGTTTGTCATCTATTCCTGTAACACGCCAGTTTGTTCCCGCAATTGCCGCATAAACTATTAATAACTGTTCTATCTATAGGCAACACAGGTCAATATGCTGCCGCATTATCCGCCCTGGCTCTTTATAAAAATTATATAAGCTTATACTCCCCATAGAAATAGGGCACTAGCCATGTAGATTGTACAACTGAAAGCAGCTATAACTTGCGCATAGTATCTAATTCTCAAGGAACGCTTGAGTTGGCAAGGGTATGTATTCTTTGATTACAAATGCTGGGCATTCCACCAGGGGCTTGTTGGTGCCATTGTGGGTTATCGTCACATACATACGCGTCATTTCAACATCGGATGTAAATAACATCCGGACCTTGGTATATGACGGCGATCATTGGAGAGCTATATCCTGAAATCGATATCCAATTGGTAGCAATAGAACTGATTGAACCATAAAATCTGCTAACAGAAGTATTCTGTCATAGAAGTTGGGCAGTCTTCTACCAGAGAATGAGATGGTTTGCCCCTTGCATATTGTCAGCCAGGGCTGCCGGATACAACTACCGATAGCTGACTAGTTGGTGACTGGTGGCAGTTCGGCAGTAATGCCTAAATACGTTTAAACTCGTTATGGAATAGACGCAATAGGAAGCAGAATGTCAGCTCGCCCGACGCGTAATCTTATCAGATCTTACCCTGCTCCACAAGCGTAAAAAGGACATTCACCTAACGTTTGAGGATCAAATGCCGAAATGTGCTACTGCTCATTCAAGTAGCTTACGATCTGCTAGTTTATTCTGCGCTCAGGGGGCAAGTCTCAATTGATCCCATACTTCTGTAGTTCTAGTTCAGGAACTACTCCGTAGGAGTAGCCCAATTACATATAACCAAGTACATGTATATCTGGAGGTGGTCATGTGTAAACTAAGGATTCATTTAGGTCGCATAGTGGAAGTGTGTAAATTATCCTTATAGACTAGGTACTTGACAAACATCTCTATGTTCTTCCACAGATAATATCCCCTTGTCCTTCCTCATGCTTTTCTTTGAACACCGCCTTTCACAACCGGACTCAGGAAGAGCTGCAACTTACTTATTTCAATGCCCAGCACGTTAGACATAATAAGCATCGAGGATTCGGGCTCATTGACATCAAAACCATACCTTAATAGACCATAAACAATCATAATATACTGTCTTATAGAGTGTATGGTCATAAACTCGAGTCATCAATTGTCTTTCCATCACAATGGGCCTAATTTCTGATGAGATGCTTGGGTACGGTCCCATAGCAATTGGCAGCCGACATTAAGATTTTCTCTCCGCCTCTATCACGCTTCCCTTGGGATCCTTACATCTGATACTTTGTATTCAAAGAACTTTACATTTGTAGCATTTGTTAAAGCCTATATAACAAATATAAAACTAATATTTCTAAGGTGGAGGGGTTGAGGGAGGTTTTTATTGCGTCTAAGGGCAGGACTAAGACTGGCCGCTATCCCTCCATTTGAGACACCCAGATCCAGACCTTGCGAACCAACATCCGAGAAACAAGCAATGGGATCTATATCCTTCTCCCCTATCCCCACGGCCTACGATCGGGTGCACCACGCCAATCGGCTAGCAGCCCGTGGCAAAAAAGACGAAATCAGAACGGCAGAGCAAATTGAGAAGAGACAATTGAAAATCAGCTACGCCGGGAGCAAAAGGATAAGAGATAATTAAAATTAGCACAGCAGAGACAAAGTATAAGAGACAGTTAAAATTAGCACGGCCGACGCAAGGGGGAAGAGTGTAATTATCACGGCACGGCAGAAGCAAAGGAGAAGAGACAATTGACATGAGCACGGCACGGCAGAGGGAAAAGAAAAAAAAAACAATAATTAAACTCGGCACGGCAGAGGTAAGAAAAGAAAAGAAAAATAATTGAACTCAGCACGGCAGAGGCAAAAGGAGAACGATGGAAGATAAGATGCGCAGACAGGTAGTACGCTTGGCACTGCGGCTGATAGAGGTAGCCGTTGGTTCCTGCCTAGTTATCTAGATACTTTTCGAAGCTCCTATCCACATATGTATACACTTATATGTACATTTGTACGGCCCAGACTTACTTGATGATACCTACTAGGTATGGACATGTTCGTACCTGGAATATATATAGTAGGTACATGTAGGTAGTCTTATTACCTTTTTCCATGGCTACTGCCACTACTACACAGACTACGGATCTCTCAGGTGCCCAGTGCACCACCTTGACATACATCGGGCACATAAAAGAGGCTGGACTATCCTCCTACTGGACCGAGTTTTCTCCAGTCCCAAGTACTGCATCAAAAAGCTCTCAAATATGGTTTCAAAGGCATACGCCAGGCTTATAGACTTCTTGAAATCTACAAGGCACAAGCTCAGGCTTCGGACGAATCAGACTGGGAATTGTCTTACATCGCCAAACCAACGGTGCGACACGAATCTTCTGACAGCGGACCCCTTGACATCAACTCCGACTGTCGAACTACTGGCCTTGAATCCGAAACATCAGATCACTCGGAGAAATGCAAGCCGTCGCTTTGGGATCGCGCATACGATAGCCTTAAGAAAACGGACGGACAGCTAGTTGAAGATTATGAAAAGTTGCTCTCTATGGAGTTTCAAACAAACACGGGTCAGAAACTTAGTATTCCGATGACGCTTCCAAGTTCCACAGCTAATCAAGACCACAGTCAAACCAATTGGCCCTCATGACAATCTTCATGAACTACTGATTACAGCTGAAAATCGAATCAATAGCACGAACCATAATGAGGGCCTAAAGCAACTGGAGACAATCACCACTCGCGGGCTTGAACAATTGGAAAATAGGAGGACTAAATATACTATATTCGGTCACGAGTTCACTCTACGCAACCAGGTAGCGCACGCTACTCAGTTTATACAAAAACCCCGAAATGCCATCCATGAGGCTGTCAAGGTACCACCTTATACCTACCTGGCGTGGGCTGGTTTCTGCCTCATCCTACCTACCTTCATGAATCCCGATATTGCAGAAGAGGCGAGTCGCGACGGTCACTTGTACGTCACCTCTCGCATGCAATTCTACGTCAAATTGGAATCGCTATTATTACCAAGCGATAGATTGCAGGCTTCTGGTTTAAGTGCCGAGCTTGAGGACCGTCTCATAGAACTTTACAGACAAATCATTGAATTTCGGTTGAAAGTCGTGCGGCGTGTCTATTTAACACGACTTGTCCGATTTAAAGAAGACGCCGTACAGCATGAAGATTGGAAGGGCATGGTGGCCAAAATCCGAGAATCAGAAAAGATACTTAGCGATGACGCCAAGCAAGCCAACGATGCTGCCATGGGAAGGGAGTTGGAGAAAATTAGCAACAACGCGGAGAGGTTTTACACAGATATCACATCTATTCTGGCCCCTTTGCTCAGAGATAGTCGCAAGACCTCAGCTGTCACCTTTATGAACAATGGTTCAGGCAGTCAATACAACGCAACAACAGGAGGGGTTCAGAATATTGCGAAGGGCAACCGTACGAACTTCTCTGGGGTAACCTTTACAGGGGCTGTAAATATTAATTAGGTTCAAGTTTGTATATAAAAATGAGACTGGATACCGCAGGTTCATATACATCGAAAGGGCACAGGCTCAAATATCGCTAATCATAACTGCCCGTCCCTGAAATTGTTGAAGATTGTTAAAAGGCATCAATATTTTCTCTTCCAATTCATCGTATTCAAAGCATTCAACAAATTCTTCAAACCTTAATAACGATTTCCACTGTTCACTTGTGACACTAGGCGCAACAAGACATCAAGTAAGATCGGTGTAACGCCAATAAGATTTAGGCATTTCGGCCTTTATCTCAGTGTCCGTGGGCTGTTGAGTTTGGAAATGTCCCAAGACCTCTTTAATCAGACCAAGCCTACGGCCTGCTTTATAGAAGGTCTCTCCAAGCGTGTGATCTTCTTTAACTTCGTCATGGTACTTTATAGCTACCGCCACAATATCGTTTATCTGTTTGATAGTCGGGTTGGTATCCGTCATCCTTGTAAAACTGAGGCAGCTAGACAAAGTAGACAATCACTTTACACCTACTTTGTGTGTAAAAAGTTCAAAAATTCGACGATGCTGGGGACCGCTAATTGCCTCACGTACATAACTCTGTAGGTGCCTTACCTGCTTGTATTCTTTGATACCCAACTATGGGTAGAACATGCACATCGTCCTCAACAAGTCGAAAATTAGGACATATTTCCGAGGTCGTACAGAGTAGACCCATTCCAATACCATTCGTCCCCTGCCTCGTATCAAGCCTTATAGACTCACGATGGCCCACATTCTTACGGATTCAGCCGTAATTAGTTAAGCGTCTTTTCAGTTACTTTGAAGAAAATTTGATTTCATGCCCATCCAGCGATAAATAGGCAGAAGTATATGGGCGATATCATCCCTACCTTAGGTAGTATATATCAGTTGGATCTACTTGTCCTCTGTATCTGCTCTGTATTTTTCCATATCAATATGTCGCGTCTATATAAAAGCACAAGTCGTTATTCTCATCGGTCTCCTGCATGGATGGAACGTTATCCATGTCCTTTTAGAAAACACCTGATGCTTACATGTATTTGCGCCTTCATACCTACCTCTAGGCCCAGGTAGCTGGTTTTCTTAGAAGCCCGGGCCCGGTTTTATCTTTGCAGTCACTGGACCACAAATTTAATGGATTTCTTACACCGCAATGCACGTGTAACCTTGAATTAAAAAAAAAGTTCCAATCTTAGTGGGGGGGAACACTTCTGGATCCCTCAAAGTCCAATCTCGACGAGACACGCGTCACATCCAAGGACATACGCGTCGAACCGAAGCTATTCACATCCCAGATTAGAACATTGACTACCGTTATCATGGAGGAGCTGTTTGGGCGCCAATTCCAGTCACCGGAAGAGGCCCGGGCCGCCATTGACGCTGTCGCCCAGCCCCTTGGCTACAACTTTGTCAAACACCGAGTGAGGCCCAATAGCATCGAATTCCGCTGCAGCAAGGGACGAACCTACAAGGCTCAGAGAGATGCCAATGTCCCTGCTGCGAAGCGCCGTGAGACGAGCTCGCAGATGACGGGCTGCCCGTACCGGCTTGTCGTGGGTCGGCAGCATGTCTTGGCTCCTTGGATCATTCGCCGCACTCGTGGCGAAAAGTCCACTGAGCACAACCATCCAATGTTTCCCTCATCGGCGCATTCGCGATATCGGAACAAGGCCCTTGAAAAGAAAATGGACAAGGTCATGTCTTATTACGAGCTCGGGCTCAGACCTATCCAGATTCTCGGTCAACTCCAAAGTGAACATGAAAACGACCCGGAATTGCAAGGTTTAACACGTCATGATATTTACAACGCAATACGGAAGCATCGTCAGCAAGAAGAACTTGATAAGCCTACAGAAAAAGAATAATTCTATTATAAGCGCCAAGTTTCTATTTCTCTATATTAGATGAGAATTATCGGCTGTAAAAGTCAGCCCAGTCGCCCAACCCAGCTAAGCGCAGTCCGGATCGCGACAGATCTGGAGAATGTTGCTCTTGTTCTCTCCATGATCGCTCACGCAGCCAGAGGCTATGAACGGGCTCCGCTTGCAGCCCACAGATTCTTAAACGCGCTGCTCTCCTGTTGAACCAATTCGCGGGGACGTCCAGTCTCCACGATTTGCCCACGATCCATGACAAGCACGCGATCAAAATCCATTACGGCATCCAATCGGTGGGATATCATTATTGTGGTGTATTCCGCAAATTCCTGGCTGATGAGAGCGTGCATCGTGCGCTCTGTATCTTTATCCACAGAGGAACCCACCTCATCCAATAGTAACAGGCCACCAATGTCGCCGCCCTTCTCAAAGAGGCTGTTTGGGTATTCATCTGCGTCAAAGGTTTGGGAACGAGCAGCACTGCTGCGAATGCGTCGTCGAAGGATTGCTCGAGCCAAGCCAAACAACTGCCTCTGGCCATGGGAGAGCATGTTGGTAGACAGGCTGGAGTCTAACCCACCATTGTCTACAACGACCTGCCAAAGTCCCACTGCACCAAGTACCTCTTTGCAATCGCTCTCAGTCGATAGATTGGTTGGATCGAGGTTTGTTTTGAAAGAGTGGCCGTCTGGAAAGAAGACAGAATCCTGTGGCACAGCGATTACGCGTTCTCGCAGCGAGGAGCGCTTGACTCGGCGCAACGGTATGCCATCAATGGTTATTCCATCAGCAGACCCAGCCAAGGGATCAAACAGGCGAAGCAGCAGGAGGAATAGGGAGGATTTACCACTATTGTTCTGATTAGCAACTCAAATATTAGGGTTAAAGCATATCAAAATAGACTGGCTCACCTTCCACTGCGTCCGCAAATAGCGACCTTCTCACCAGGCGTAATGCTCATGTCAATATTTTTCAAGACCAAATCTGCAGGGTCTATACCCGAGTTTCCTGACTCTGTTGGCTGATCAGGGACACTGTTCCTAGCTATATTAGCATTTCTGAACCTCAATGAACCAAATTGCACTGCAATCCGCAAGTTTGACGTACCTATATGAAGCTGAGACATCCTGAATATCCACAGCTCCACGCCATGGCCATAGCAAAGGCAATTCCGCGTCCTCTTCGGGGGTACTCTCCGGCAACACCGTGTCGTGGAAGGATTTTAGCCGGCTCACAGCTCCGAGAGATATCTCCACCATAGTATACATGACAATCAGATGCGAGATGAAGTTTCCGAGTGACATTAGCGTCACCATTGAAGCTCCGGTTAATCCAGGACCTGTGACCGCCTTGACTTGGGTGGTTAGAACCACCACCAACGTGGCTACCGCTGTGACAACAGAGGAAAGAATGAAGGTGAGGCAGTGCTGAACCATGGCGAGGAGATATGCGGGGCGTTGAGAGTTGTCTAGGAGTTTCAGATTGAAATCAAGGCTCTCCTGTGACCAGCCGAAGGCACGGAGAGTTGCCACGCCAGCAACCGTGTCTGTAAAGTGTGTACTAGGAATGGGTTAGCTTGGCTGGCTTCCATGATGGGAAGAACTGGCCGATAAATATTGGACGACGCAGCTTGCTTGGACTTACTATAGGGGGGCTTTTGTTTCCAAATCCAACAAACGAAGCTGTCGAGAGGTGGGCAGATAGAGCTTCTGAACCAACCACATCAGTGCAGCGAAGAAGGGGTAACTGGCGGCGATGTAAGGTGAGGCTGTCGCAACAACCACAGCCATTCCGATCAAAATGAATAATTCTACCGTGGCATTAAGAAGGGACTGCGGGAGCTCCATATCTATAAGCGAAATATCTTGGGAGAAGAGATTGATCACAATGCCAGCATCTACGTTTGTGAAGAACCGCAGAGGGGCACCAATAACAGCCCGTAGTGTCTGATGATGAAGAGTAATGCCGGACTGGGCCGTCATGAAGATGAAAACAAGGAGGCAGATCAGACCGATGAACGTCAGACTGAGAAGGAGAAATAAAGCATAGATGCCTATCCAGTATGCCTGAGAGTGAGCCCTGGGAGAAGAAGCCAAGTCGACAGACCAAAAGTTCAGCCAGACCTGCGGGAAATTGTAAAAGACTGCCAATGCTACACAAGCCAGTAGGAACGATATAAGTGTAACTCGCTTCATACTCATAGCATAGTGTTTATACACGGCCATGTCTCCGGTCTGCCTGCTGCGCTCATCTGCTGCAGCCCACATTGGTGGCGGAGGCTTCCGTGTTTTAGAGCGCGTCAAGTTCTCGTCGTTTTCTTCGCTAGGAGGATCATTCGAAGA
Organism: Trichoderma harzianum CBS 226.95; assembly: GCF_003025095.1. Taxonomy (NCBI): domain Eukaryota; kingdom Fungi; phylum Ascomycota; class Sordariomycetes; order Hypocreales; family Hypocreaceae; genus Trichoderma; species Trichoderma harzianum. The sequence goes on from NW_020209258.1 coordinate 485,818, forward strand.
GTCCAAAGTCACGTCGTCCGTAGATTTATTGGCAGAGTGTACTTTCATACTGTTCACATACCCGCCAAGAGCGTCGAGGTCATGAAAAGTCCCCTGTTCGGCTATCATTCCCTCTTGACTGAGTGCAATAATGTGGTCTGCAGACGGCAAATGTCGTACAGAGTGCGTAGACAAAATCGCCGTTGCGTTTCGTCGGCGAATGAGACCGCCGGGAGCGAAAACCCTTCGAAACACTTGCTCCTCAGTATCGGCATCCAAACCACTGAGCGTATCGTCGAAGATGAATAGGTTGGAATTCGAGTATAGAGCGCGTGCCATTGATACTCTCTGTTTTTGCCCACCACTCAACGTTACACCGCCGCTTCCTATCTTTGTACGGTCGCCTTGTGGGAATGTGGCAAGATCCGGAAGAAGCATCGTTGCCTCAAGGACTTCATTGTATCTGGTTTGATCAAACGGAACATAACCAAGAATGTTGTCTCTCACAGTTTCGTTGGTGAGAAAAGCAGTTTGGTCGCAATAGCCGATGCCACGGGTTTCGGGTCCTATGAGAACACGGCCGCTGTGAAAAGGAGTCTCGCCCAGCAGAACTTTGAGTAGGGTTGACTTTCCACAAGCGATGGGCCCAATCACAATGGTAAGAGACCGAGCAGGAATTTCGAGAGCAATGTTGGACAAGATGGATTTATCCTCCTCCCAACCAAAGTCTCCTTTGGTAATTCGGATAAGGGTCTCGCTCTTTTCACTGGATTCGGCATCCACGCCATCTGATGCGCCGAGACTCTCACGAAAGTCTTCACGAGGGTCCCGCTCAAGGAAAGTTTGAATACGTGAAACGCAAGAAAAAGCAGCCAGTAGTGGAGGAACATATTGAAGCAGCTGAGATAGAGGGTCCGTCAACAGGACTATAAACGACAACGCGGTGAAGATTCGAGTGGCATCAAGAGCCTTTCCTGTCACGGCAAATGTTATGAAGGGGCTAATCATGGACGGAGCGAAACCAATGATGGCCGCCATGATCATGGTCATCCGCCAACTGGAGCCAGCGCCAACTTCGGTCTCACGGAGACGCTGGAGCAGTGACTCGGCCGCGTCCGTCAAGCCGGCTATTTTGAAGGTTTTCATGTTTGTGACGATGTGGGAGAGGGCGCCAACCCTTTCTTGAACCTTTTGCATCCAAATATTTTGCCTTGGGCCGCTGAGACGACCTACGACTGAGATGAAAGCGATGCAGGTGAAACAAACAACAACAGGCGCGACAAAGGCGGCGCCAAGTTCTCGGTATAATAACCACAGTGCAATGCCACTTTCGAGGACACTGGCCCAGAACTCGTGGATAAATGTGAAGCCAAGTCTGGCACGCTCGATATCCGTGCTCATCAGCGTCAGCACGGCGGAGTCGCTGGTCACTGAGAGTTTGGATCGCATCGTATGCTCGTAGACGACGCTTGCTAGGGCACCGCGCATCATCCAAAGAGATCGTTCACGCAGATAATAATAAAACGACGTTGAGAGAGCAATGCCCGAGTACACAAGGAACACAGCCCCAATCAAGCCATAGCCAGAGTTGACAGGTCTCTCAGATGCAGGTATCTCAAGATAGGATAGCAGCGAGTTGGTGAGAAACGGCTGGCCGAATTTAAAAGCCGAAAGGGCTATTCTTGGCACAACGGGGAATAAAAAAGGTCCTGCTAATGACTTGGCAAGGGCTTTGGCAAGTCCATTCTTCTGGCCTCGAGCTGGGGATTTCTCTATAGCCGCTTGAAGTTTTCTTCTCAAAACATCACTAGACATGTGGTGGTCGAGATGGAATAGATCATCCAAGCTCAACACCTTTCTGCGGCCTAGGATAAAGAGTTTCCAAAGCCAGCTGAAGACGGCCAGCCCCCAGAATCCCGTTGTCTCTTCTGGGCTGTGACTGCCTGTGCCCCATAGAATCCATCTCGTCTTTGGATATGACTCTGTTAAAAAGATGGCGGCCTTCAGGGCGACCGAGGCCGTGAAGACGCCTGCAAACGCATCTTCGGAGCGAGTCACAGCCACTAGCCAAAATGACCTAGCTCGTGCAATGTCGAAGAGCAGAGAAAGAGTCAAGTAGACGCTTAATAGGAAGGACGGCCGTCGAGATCGAGCACGTTCCGAAAAAGAGACGGGAAGTAGCAGTGCGCTGGCGATGACCTCTATTGTAGCAGATGATATGAAGAGAGCAGCTTGCTCGCCCCGCCAAAGGATGCTCAAGATAAACGAGGTGAAGCGTAGCGCGACATACGGCGCAATAATACCCTAACACATATTCTATTTAGCGTGTTACTTCGGAATTTTTGACTTGATTCAATTGGTACGTAGGATTGGCTACACATACAAGTTTTGCAAGCTGGAATACACGGCCTTTTGCAATGACGGGCTCCCGCCTCAGCCAAACGAGACGAATAACGGCAAGCAGAATAAAAACCGCTGCAGGAAGGATAGAAAAAAATATGGATTCAAATTTCAGGGTAAAATCGAAGTCTCTACGACGACAACTGTGAACCGAAGGCCCAAAGGAAGCGTCATCTGGGCAGCCTGAGTAGTCCATTGCCCTCCAAGAGTGAGAGTGCCTCCACCGCCTTGCCAACTATCCGACAACGTAATATGTGTCGGATCTCAGTGGAGTTTTATATTCTGATTGAAAAGCTCTGACCGGGTACAGTAACACGTGATGGCGCATGTCTCCAGTGAATGTCTCGGGCTGGCATCATCGGTTTGGCGGTAGGAATGCTGGTTTTGCGCGGCCTAACAACTCATATCTATCGTTGAACGAAGACACGACACCAATGGGAGCAGACATACATATTGGAAGCGTGTAGATTATCGTTGTTAGTCTGGAGGAATTATAAGCGGAGAAGATATTAGACACTAGGACGTAAGAAGCGGCCAAATCAAGGCCGAAATGTGTGGTCATCATTCTAACAAAAGTTCCGGGTTTTTTCTCTATGCCTCATATGACTCGTAGGCCGGCAAGCCGCGTACTCGTACTACCCGGATCTGTTCCCCAGATTAGGCTGTTGGAAAAAAACGCTGTTTCTGTGCGAGCTAGACATCAAAGTCTGACCAACAGGTTTTTCCACCCAGCCAAGCAGTGACCGCGAATCCTTTCGTCGCAAGCAGTAGAACATTGGCTAACGTCTGCTCCACATCGCAATGGTCACAAAAACGACAGCAAATAAGGAGACGCGGCCGGGAACACCGTGCGCGTGGATGTGACGCATACCTCTGACGACACCTTGATAAACCTTTGTTGCCTCTATACTTTGAAGAGGAGGCAATGGTAGTTTTAGGCATCCTTTTGACAAACGCAACATTTATGCCCCTCAATTCGTCACTTCTCCTAGAATCACTTCAAACGAAAAAGATAGTTACGCATTCATTCGTTACAAGCCACCTGGAGCCCTTTATAACTCCCTCATTACAGAAGGCTACAGGTTTTGGGTGATTATTAGGTGCAATTGCTTGAGGCTGGCATTATCCAGCTACTCCATGAGCCCCTTCCGTGGCGACTTGAAGCCATTCTATAAGGTGGAGATATGGCACAAAACGGCGCACGTAGGAGTTCAGTCACAAGTCTATAACTATATATGAAGAATTGTAGCTAGCCACGACGAGAGTCAATAACAGGAGAACGTCTCTAGAGCAAATTTTATGGTTACGGATACCATATCCTCAGGCCCCAGATGACCCGGTGGCTTTGCTAGCGGCCGTGTTGCATCTAGATCCCGTAACGGCTCCAGATCCGGACCTGGAGGCTGGGACTTCTCCACTATTCTCGGCATGTCACGATATCACCAAAGAACATCACTTGGGCTACCTTGTATTGATCCCAAATTGACTATACGATTCAACATACGATTCAATAGGTAGTTACTAGTACATATTCTTTTCAGAGAAATTCAACCATGTAGAATTGCAGCGTGAATATGAGCCTTGTAATGCATTCCAGGTTTTGTTTTCCACCACCTCTGGCTCACTTGCCGTTCACATTTCGCTGCCCTCCGTTTGCTCAATTTCCACCGATGGAAATTTCTCACTTTGCGTTCGCTTGTTTCTCCGCACCCATGAAATATTCTTCGTTTGAATTATTTCTTTTTCAATCTTTCTCTCTCAACTTCTTCATTTTCTTCCATGTTTGTTCAGACGGATCATCATGGATCCTCAGACACCAAAGTCGCATCGCCGTCGACGTAGCTCGATGTCATCGGGCCAGCCCTCGTCCCAACCTAATACGCCAGAAAGAAGGTCGACAGTGAAGAAGTGGAAAGAAGGAATTCCGGTTTTTGAAACTGGTCAGCATCCAGAATCCAGTCTCCCATTTTCGTTCGGCGTTGAATTTGAGCTTCAGCTCCGTGTAAAGAATGGTACTGGGCTGGATATTGGCAACTACCCTGCTGCAGAAGCGTCCTTTTCGGTTATGCGGCGTTATAACTTCAGTCTTCTTGAGTCCATCGCCGAGATACTGACGCAAGAGGGAATGGATGCTGTGAGGCATGATATGTCGAGCGACGACCCGCTGGATTATTCGAAATGGAACGTTGTGCTCGATGGATCCCTTTCCAAAGCCCATATGAAAGATGGCTACTGTGAGTTCCAGTTCCATGAAGGAGATACGTTTCCATCTAATAATATTGTGATACAGATCTAGTCGAGATTGTTACTCCGGTCATACTTGGCGATGACCAATGGGCTTCGAAGATCGACAAATTTTGGGCCGTTCTGCTCTCAAAATTCCAAGTATTACTGGACACTACCAGCGGTACACATATCCACATCTCATGGGCACACGGCCATCACTCAATGGATGAGCTTCGGAAGATATCAAAAGCAATAGTGTTCTAGGAGCCTGCTACTGCCCGATGTTGCCCCCCTTCCCGGCAAGATAAAGCCACGCCATTCTGCCTCAGCAATCTGAAGTCGCCTATCCTGAATGACATTTTCAGGCAGCATGGACCAGTGCGCGCTCTGCCTTTCATATTCAATATGATCGACCAAACCCCCCGTGACGAACTCATTCGTTTAGTTTGTCCTGATAAATACCGCGCATGGAATCTTCTGCCAGCGAGAGAAGGGAAGGCTGGCTCGATTGAATTTCGCCGTCCACCGGGTGTATCCACTGCCAAAAAAGCCAAGCATTGGATCGCGTTTACAATGTCATTTATCTACTTGGCAATTCGAGCGAATCCTTCTCACCTATCATCCAGAGTAGATGAGAGCATCGACCTGGACGCTATACGCCATCCAGACTTTTTGGAGGATTTACTTCGTTGCGCAAGACAGTTGGATGTATTTGCCCACCTGGATCCACGATTGATTCAGGTAGATGATGTGAGCAGACTTCACATCACGATGGCACAACCGGAGAGTGTGGCGTGGCTGAGAAGCCTCAATTTAGGTTACAACCTGGAGAACTTTCGTTGAATTGACCATGGCTGCTAGGTAATTGGCGGCGCTAAGAAACCTTGGAATGGTATAGCTACATACCTAGATAGATAAGCAGATAGATTATATCAGTCTACTGACTCAATGCTTAATGATTCACGTACATGTACACAGATGCGGTGGCTGGCGTTTGCCCGTTTGCTGGGCGGAAGTTTGCTGGAGTGGCTTCAATCATTGTTCATTGTGGTAATTTCTTCCGTTTGGCACGTGAACGTACATATATTTAGGTGACTCGATTCACCCACCCCATTCCCTCCTCGCATCTGCACCCTTCAAAAAAAAAAATCCTTCCAGAGACGCTTTTTTCAACTAACAATCACAACATCTCGGGCCAACCCCAAAGGGTGCTTCATCTAGGGCGCATCTATAATGGATTTCCTTGCGGCCTGTGAAGATCTTGCTGCCAACGTTGCAGCATTTGACTTTGTTGACGATCCCTCCGATGTCTCTGAATCCGATCGGTCAATGTGGCAGGCTCTCTTTGATCTCTCCTCCGACGAAGCTGTCGAAGCCATTCGAAACTGGAGGGCTGACTTCGCTCGCCCGACGCTCTCGCAGGCAGCATGGCTCATGGTCAAAGATGCCAAAACCGCTGAGGGATTCAACAAAGAGTCATACGAATATAGCATATTCAAAGAACAAGAGTCTCGCAAGAAATCACGCGAATCAAGCAGTGGCACAGTGGCCGCGAACGGGGGTGCGCAGTATCTTCTCAAGCTAGAAGTGGAAGCTACCAACACGGAAATACTCTACCGACTACCCAAGAAACCGAAAATTCTCACAGGCCTCGACGATGACGGTAACACAACCAAATTCTGCTTGTTATCCGGTACAGAGAAGTCCGAGCTCTTGAAGGGTCCGCCGAAAACACGCCAGCCAACCTTCATCCGCGTATCCATTGCACAGAAGGCTCTATCTTCAACATCTCTCTATCCAACACTTGGATTTGACACCACTATGCCGCAGTTTCGACCTGCCAATTCGCCTTTGCCTCCTCCGTTAGCTCGACCAGGACAAGACGAGTATCCAGTCTGGTACTTTTTTTATGGCACTCTTGCCGATGCCGACATCCTCTCACGCATCATAGGCCTTGGCAAAAAGGACGGAGAAACTCAGGTCGAATACAAACGAGCCCGCATTCACCGCGGTAAACTCTCTACATGGGGGGGAAAGTATCTGGCTTTAGTAGATGCGGACGAAGATTCCACGGTGGACGGATGTGCCTATCAGGTGAAGGACCAGAATCAAGAGGATTCGCTCCGGGTGTATGAGACAGGAAAATATGAGGTGGTCCGGTGCACCATGGAATTGTTGGAGGGAGATGGGGGTTTCCTTCAGGGACTCACTTTCAGGCTCGCCTAGTCGTATGCTCTCGGCCACCTACCTCGACATACAGAGTAAATGCGGCTCTACCCTCCCTTATCTCATTCTAGAGTTTGTGCCTGGTATGAAGCCTGCCAGCAAAGGTTGTTTTTTTTTGTGGGAATTGGGAATGGCTGTGAAGGTCATAATAGCGCCTTCACACAAGGTTTCGGGATTGAAATCGTTGTATACGGCAGCAGAAAACCCAGCACAGAGTATTTAGACAATCCATAAAGCAAGCACATGGCCAGAAGACCTTCATTCAAACATCTCATTCGTGGATCTACCTCCTACTACATGTGACGGTACCTACCTGTACAGAATCCATCCGACCTTAAGATGTGTGCACCTAGAAGTATCTGCTACTCCGCCTCCTAGATTGATACCTCCTACTACTGCCTACCTAGGCGGTAAGTCTCGTCCCCACGTCCAGTACTATGTAGTAGATATAATCTCTACTACCTAGTACTTATTGGTATCAGGTAGTAGGTCTAGTAGGCAGCAGTACCTGCAGATATCTAAATGTGGCGTATGTCGCTTGAAGATGGGAGGTGAATATGAGGCCCATTCACTCCAACATTTTCCCAGATTTCTGTGCGTTCTATGATCAATGCAAAGATCAGCCCCTCTGACAATAATTATTAAAAAGAAAAGAGATACCTAGGTAGTAAGTTTACTAAGATTAATGGCATTTTCTACCATTGTAAGAGGAAAGATCTCTCGCCGATTATGTGTTTTTTCGCGGCAGGCTCGTCGCAGCGCCCCAGAATTGGTTCCTCCAATAAGAGCAAAACCGTCCCACCATTTGGTGTCGGCTTCACACTAGCCGCAGAACTTCCCCAGATTTAGAACCGCCACCCAAATTCTGCGATCGCGATACCGCAGCCCCTCAATTATTTTCACATCTTCAACTCTCGCCTTGCTTCTCTGCTCTCTTTTCTCCATATCTTCACACATCACCACCACCTTCGCCATGCCTCGAAAATTCTCAATCCCAACCTCCTCCTCCAACCTCTCCCTCTCCTCCTCGCCAACCGGCACTCCCATCACACCGACCTTCAGCTCCACGCCGTCAGGCCTCTCATTCGCAACTTCGGCACCAACAACTCCCTCTCCCTTTCCACGCCTCGATCTCCCCTCTTCAATATGCGATCCCTCGATACCGTTCCCTCGCCTCATCGTCTTCGATCTCGACTACACGCTCTGGTCGTTTTGGGTCGATACACATGTCACGCCTCCGCTGAAGATCAACCCTGCGCATACCGGCGCAACAGACCGCACGGGCGAGGAATTCGAGTTCTACAGCGACGTTCCCGAGATCCTCGCCGTTTTGCCATATCTCAACCATCCCAACAAGATCAAGCTGGGCGTCGCATCGCGCACCAGCGCCCCTGCTTTAGCCCGCGAACTGCTCAAGGGAATCCACATCCCACCTACGGCGTCGTTTGCAGAGGATGACGGCAATAACAAGAAGGCGGCGGGGAGGAAGAAGGTTTCGATCGATGTGTTTGACGGTGGACTGGAGATATACCCGGGGAGCAAAATCAAGCACTTTGAGGCCCTGCAGAAGCGGACGGGGATCCGGTTTGAGGATATGCTGTTTTTCGATGACGAGCCGAGGAATAGGGAGACGGAGAGGTTGGGACTGACGATGAAGCTGGTCCCGGATGGCGTGTCGTGGGAGGAGATTGGCAAGGGGATCGAGCTGTGGAGGAGCAGAAGGTTTCCGCAACAACAAAGGCATAAAGATGGAGAACAGGCATAGACGACAGCATACAGGTAGAGACTTTGTTTTTTTTTTTTTTTTTTTTTTTTTCAGCACATAGAGCGTGTCTTGGATACACCGCAGAATTAGATATTCAGGACCCATTTAGAGCAAGATACAGCATTGAGCAATCAGGTAAAGATTCATAGACAATGATATCCATAAAACAGATCCTATAAGCATTATTCATGCCATGTCCGTATATATAAAGCAAAAATATAAGCACAACTATTCTCCGAAGATATTTGGTATATTCCAAGTCCAATTATATTCCCAACCCGGACAAAATACTCCAATTTCCAAATCTCATCTCTCGTTCTTATCTCGTCCAATTTCTCCTCCTCTTCTCCAGTTAGCAAACAGAATCACCAATGCGAAATAAAACATCTCCCGGTACCCTTTCCCAACAATATATAACTCGAAAAATTGACGCGGGAGTATGGAGAAAGAGGCATTCTGTATATGCAATAAATCCAATGGCTCTAACCATATATAGAAAAAGAAATTAATGAAACAGGGTATGATATGCATTTTCGCCGTTTGTTTTTTGTATTATGTGGTCGTTTTTATGCAGCGGCGGTGGCAGCAGCCATGGGAGTGACCTCAGTCGCCTTGGTATCAGCCTTTTCGTCAATCTTCAGCTTCTCGATGGCTTCGGCGGGTCCGTCGGTCTGGGTAGCATCGTCAAGGGTGTCTTCCGATGTCTGGGTGCCCTCAGAAGCGTCGTTGATCGTCGTGGCGGCGGTGATCGTGGTGGTGGCAGCTGAGCTCTCCGTGGCAGTCGACTCGTCTGAAGATTTCTCGGCCGGGCCGAAAGTCCTGGGCAGCGAGCAGATGATTTCTCGTTTCGTCTTGCCGTTCTCCGCGCCGAGACGGACACACGCCAGTCTGTCCTCGCCCGGCACGTCCTCCCAGAGCAGCGGCCCGCTGGGGAACGAGTTGTATCCCTTCTCCCACCGGATGACGCCGTCCCACGCGGGGTCGGGGATTCCCAGCTGGCCAAACGTGTAGTCGAGCTCGCCGCCGTACTTCTTGGGGATGTTTCTGGGTTCGATGAAGGCCTCGAGGGTGGGCTTGACCTCGTGGGGCGCAAGCACGAAGATCTTGGAAACCGTGATGGGGTCAAACCAGCGCTTAACCCAGCCCCAGACGGTGCTGAAGAAGATGGGCGCGCCAATGATGAAGATGCGGTCAAGTGTCTCCGGATAATGCGCCGTGGCCAGCTGCGAGGCGGCCTGCATGTGGCCTTTGAGGTTCCAGAACTGCTTGAGGCCGACACCGGAGATGTCGACAATGTTGGTGCTCATGGTGACGGGCACGTCGGCGTGGTCGCGATCCGTCAGCTGCGTGCAAAAGGGTTGGTTGAAGCGCGTCAGGTTCTCGTAGAGGGCGAAGAGACGCAGCAGGCCGGGAGCGGTCTTGCCATCCGTCTTGGCCTGTGAAAAGGTGCTGTTGGCGCCCTGCTTCTCATAGTTGGCGATAGTTTTGGAGTCGAGTTGGCGGATCTCGAAGACGTAAAGGGGGATGCCGCGGCGGTCACGGCGGCCGGTCCATTGGGGATACTATATAATGACATATGGTCAGTATACACTCTTGAATAAATCAAGATTTCAAGATATCAGAAGACTCACCAAGCGCCGGCTCTGCTCGTACGCATCCAGCTCAATGGTCCGGTACAGCGTGTCGATGTTGTTCGCCGCCCGCCATTCCTCGGTGTCCTTGAACTGGCCAAACGCATCCTCCACAACCCACCGTCTCGCGCGCAGATACCGCAACAACGTCTGGTCATCGTGAGACGCCGGAGGGCCAGGACGCCACAGGCCCTTTTCCTGTAGCAGCGCCTTGAACCGCTCCAGTGCCTCCTCCTGCTGAGCAGTCAGATGGCCCAAGTGACCGTGCGGAAACATCCCCGCCTGTTGGCTGGCAGTCGAGCCCGAGGACAGAACTCGGCCCGCGGGGGCGGAACCTTCATAATCGGTCGTCATGATAAGTCTTTTGGTTCGGGTTCTCTATTCCACCACGTCGAGAAAGAAAGAAAGCAGGAGTCACAAGAGACAAACAATGTAACCCGACCGAAAGGCTATATGTAGATACGCGCTGTTGGCTGCACAATAGGAGCGAATGTGGTAATCTCGGTTCCGGAAGTAAGAAAAAAAAAGAAAAAAATCACAAAAAATAGCGTTTTCTGAGTGAGGATCCTAGTTCCAGCGCCCAGGCCAAAGACAAAGTCCGCAAGGCACACCCAACAAGGCGGTTAAAAGGGGGGCTGACGGAGTACAAGAAGAAAAAGCCAGCGCCTTATTAGTCCACAGCTGCGAGGATTCAGACTGCAGAAGAGCAGCTGTCCGGATGGTTAAATGGGTGTGTGTGTGTGGAGAAGGCCAAGAAGACAGATCCAAGTGACGGCAACGGCACCTTCGGAGGCCGATAGGATGCCGTGCTAGGAGGATCGGGCAGGGGAAAAGGGGGGCGGTTGGTTGGCAGCCGTGCGTTCCAAGGGCGAATAAAACCTGTCTCGTGCCCAATGACTAGATTACGAGACACCGGGCGGTTGTCATGATGCGAAGAGACGGCGATGCTTACACTTGGGCCGACTTTTACAAAGCGCCGGGCGGGAAGGGGTCTGGTGTTTGTTATATCATCGCGCATGCGGCGATGACCAGGATGGAATTAGAATTACTGGCGATTACTAAGAGCACTAATCCCAAAATCCAGATCCCAACATGTTGGTAAACTCCAAAAGATTCCGACTAGGCGCGAGGTTTGTGAGCGCTTCCGTAAGGGACCCTCTCCGTGTCCGTGGCGGCGAACCTGTGACGGCAATGACAGCCATGTGGGCTTACAGTATTTATTTCCTTTCTCATCGCCGGCGGTCCATGTGCAAATACTATACGGTTATACGTTTTATACTATGTAATATACTATATATATCCCGGCGCCGTGGTTGTGCGGAAGCCTCGGAAGGAAGCAAATTTCCGGCTCGCCCGACCAGCTGCTTATCGATCGATCACAGAACTTGGCCCAGCAAGCCGGTTATGGGCCATGCAACTCAATCTGGGGGGATCAATCAAGTTGCTGGAGATGCCGCAACTGCCACGGCAATTTCAAACCTAAAATCCGTGTCAGACCGGAGCCACGAGCCACGAGGGGAGGCGAACAATTGCTGCCATTAAGCTCTCGGAAGGCCGTCCATCTGACCTCCGTCATCTCCATGTGTCCAGATTACATGTAAATGCCATTGGTTCAAGGACTCTCGTAGCGGCAAGCCCGCCAAGTGTGGCCTAATCCCATGGACGCCAGTTGTCTGTCAGCCGGGACAAAGAGGAGGAGAAGAGCGTCCGAGCTTATGGCTTGTTCGGAAGAGGCAGATATGATGTACTGGACAAAGCTAGAGTCATGCAGCTCCAGAGATCTTCTTGCTCAAATCCCAGCAAATCGCGTCAACGGCTCTAGGGTAAGTGGGATGAATTCCAGTGCTCTTTTTGTCAGCAAGGCGTCTTTGGCGCTGTTCTTGGAGGTTCGCCGATTTGCCACAGCTCTCGCCCGCCGAGGTTTGAAATATGACGTTGTGTCAAAGGATTTGCTCTTTGGCCATTAACCCAATATAGGGCATTTAGGGGTCTCATCAATTTGCCCTCCAGTGATGAGCAGCAGCTGATTCGCATCCGGCTGCAAGCAAGGCACGTGTCCATCCTGGGATGAATGTGTTGCCCCTGCTGCAGCGCTCATTTGGATACAACTGTGAGAGGATATCCGGCTTTCTGCGGTTTCTTTCTTCTCTCTCTATTCATCTTCTCGTTCCCCTTCATGTCGCACAGAAAGAAAAACAGCGATCTGAGATGCTAACCCAATGGGGTCGTGACAGGACCAACTTACTGTAGCCTTTCAAACTGTCTCGAATGGCATGAACCTGCTCTCCTGGTCTCCCACGCTAAACAACGCCCCCCTTCGATCCCTTGGTCTAGCCCTGTCAAAAGAATCCCATTCACTAGCTGCTCCGTACTTTGTGCAAAGTTTAACAGATGCAGATAAGATGGCGCAGAAGACCCCCAATCAGGCTTCAACATTTGCTTCTCTCAACTGACAACCCCTCGGTAGCGCAATGCACTCAATGCCACACCCATCCCTTTGTCTCCCGACTTCTTTCCCCGTCTTTTTGTCAAATCGACCGAGCAAAGAGACCTATCTCCCCCCACTGTGACTGAACGGCACCCTGCATAGCCGTCGGTCCGATCATACACCGGGCAGATGAGAGGAAGCTGGCCTATGAGTTGACAGCCAACTTAGCGTCGATCCGCCGTAGCGCTTCCGTGGGTTAACGGCACTCGGCTGCTCTGGTTTAGCGTGTGGGAGAGAGACCAGATCGGGGCGGGTGCATCTGGAGGCCGTTGAGTGAGTGGGTTTTTGAGTGCTAGAGCTGGATGAGGGCATTGGTGATGCCACTGCTGCTGCTGCATGTCCTCGGAGCGCTGAACAAACATGTAGTTGACAGTTTCAATGTTCTTTGGTGAGTCGTACGAGTGGTAAGACCAAGTCTAAGAGAAAAGCACAAAGAGACATAGTCTGATATTGTTCAATGCTCCATGTAAGCTTGCCTTTCACTAGCAATGCACTGCGCCATGGGGCTCGGCCAAAGGGGGGGAATTCCATCATCTTCATTGGCCACGCAGCTGACGAAGGAATCTCTGTGAGAGGCGCCTTGGGGGCTTTTTCTCTCTTTGTTCCTTGGAGTGTTCCTTAGAATGCTTACAGTAGCATCGCGTATCTGATCGGAGAATCTATTTAGAGATTTGCCTTTTATCACCCGACCGGTCTTTTTATGGAGAGGTATTTGCCAGCCAGCACTCAAGATTAATCGTGATAAACAGCAGATATCAGGAGAGCCAGCAGTAACAACAGAACACTGGGAAAAAATAATGATAGCACATGGTATTGACAGCTGTGCTAGTATTGTAGCAGCCGCGGAACAAGAACTAGGGGGCGCTTAGGCCTGAAGGGTAAAAAGGTTGATTTGATTCGATGACTCTAAAGAGCCAGCAGAAAGGTGGGATGGCCGCTCCCGAGTGATAGCATCATAGCCTACATGCACGGCGTACCATCGTTCGTTTATCGTTTATCCCATCTCCCTGACCCTGATTCTATCCATCTTCTCTTGCCTATTCCGTGTTTGCTCTTGTGACTGCTCATTCTCTTCTTCATCATCGGTCTTCAAGACTTCCGTGTCGCTGTTGATTTGTCCCGAGTTACTTGTGTTTGTCTGATCCAAAGATTGCCCCGTAGAAGCGCCTTTGCCCCCCCGTCCCCCTTGTCTTTTCGTCTCCCCTGACCATTCCAACTAATTACCTGACTTGGACAGAAACCAACCCGCAAGTGATCTTAGCACCTGGGGCTAAGCAGACGCCACACCCCGCGACAATCATCTTGTATCGAATCTGCAAAAGCATCTGCTACATAAGACTCCCAACGTCTAGCTGTCTGGACAAAACAAAACAAGACAATTTTTTAGAATACAGCGAGATCTTCGCTCTCTCCCATCTCCCCGCCTCTCCGGGCGTCACAGCATGCGGCGGCCAAGATGACCTCGAAAAGGCCGCAATGCTGGGAGTGTCAACGCCGCGATTCGCCGTGCGACGGCAGGATTCCGATCTGCGGCAACTGCAGCGACGCCGGCATGGTCTGTCCTGGCTACAACAACGCCAGGCCGCTCACGTGGCTGCCCACGGGCAAAGTATCGCGGCTTCAGAAGCAAAAGGTCAAGAGCCGAAGCGCGGCGCCAGCGACAAACAGGCGCTTCAAGCAGAGCCCAGCAGCTTTGACGGCTCGAGCATCGTCGACGCCGGAACGGGGCGCCTCGGCTTCGGTGGCGAGCACGCCGCCGAGGGCGCGGAGAAGGAAGGGCAGCAGCAGCACTAACAGCAATACTATCAAGGATGGTAAAGCCAAAGCCAACAGCAGCATTAGCGACACCAACGGTCCCAATACTAGCAGCAGCGGCAGCGATCGGAGCAGCGATGCCGGCACCATCTCGGAGGCGTCTCCGGGCGACTCGACCTCGAGCCTGGTGGCGGCCACCAAGAAGACGGGCATTCGCAGCGACGATGGCCATCGCGAGGACCGGAACGAGGATGGATTGCTCAAGGAAAAGGACTCGCAGCTTCAGCTCGTTGCCAGCAGGGCGCAATTCGGCTCTGCCAGCAGTTCCAGTTCCAGGCAAATCCATGTGGCGCACATCCCGCCAGATCTGCGGCCAGAGCAGTGGGATTTCGTAGATGCGATCCAATACTGTACGTTGCCATTTCTACTATTTAACTTTGCATTTTGTCTTCAATTTCTCCCTCTTCTAGCTTAACCCAGGCCTTGCCACTGGCCGATGACCCCTGCTGCCCTCTTGTACATCATTATTGTGTATCCCCGTATAAGTCTCGCTGTTGTCTGACATCGAAGCTTGCTTTCAGATAACAATCTGCTACTGCCAAAGATGCGTGCAAGGCAGATTGTCCAGAATCCCGCCTGGGGAGGCGAGCTGAGCGGTGAAGCTCTCCAATCTCTCACGGCCGCAAACCGCCACTGCATTCTAGCTATAGCCGTTGGGTACCGCATCATGTGCGTGTCCATCATCCACGGCTTGGATCTGGAGCCGTCGACTTCGGGCCCGGCGTCTCACCTATGGCAGGAATTCTACCGCCACATCGGCAAATCTATCCGGGCCCTCAACGATGAGATTCAACAAAGCTACCCGGGGAACGTCTTCAACATATTCTCCAGCATGGCCCACTTGATGAGCGCAGAGGTGAGACCTAGAGAGAGGGTCCTTGACTTGACTTGACGATGATGAACTGACTGCTTATGTTTGCTTACCTTTAGGTTCTCGTCTCTAATTCGTTGTCATGGCGCCTTCACGCCGATGGCTACCTTATGTTGATCAAACATTGCGGGGGGCTAAGGAAGCTGATGGACTCGTCCACCACACCGTTGTTGATGCAGAGCTTTGTCATGTAAGTTAATCCGCCTGATATCGACGAGTTTCATGCTAACCATTCGGTTTCACTCAGTGGCATCACCGTCTTCAACACCACCAGCCCTAGCCACTCGCAGATGGTCGATGCCTGCAACTTTGACGTTGACGATGTCATGGCCCTATATGAAATCGGCAGCACCCCGTTATTCTACTGTCCCGCGCCCCTGTTTAGAGAAATATTCCTCATCAACCGCCTCAGGCTAGATGCTGCAGTTTCCGACGGCTCCTCTGAGCCTAGTCTCTGTGATATACTTCAGCGAGTCGACATGTATTCCGTCCCGCTCATGAACGACTCCATAGACGAGACGAAAGCCAACGCTCTGCTCTTCATCTCGCTTCTTTTCAAATCCTCAGTGGCTGTCTTTGCCGCCCTGACGTTACCTTGTACCTCGCAGTGCTCATCTTCCAGGCCGTGTGCAGACTTACAAAAGGTTCACCGAGCCAACCTCTTCCATCTTCTCGATACTACGGCCGAATTCCTACCGCTGCTTGATCATATCCTGTGGCCTGTGGTAGTGGCTGGCACTGCCGCCGCGACAGGAACCGTCGAAAACCAGATGCTGGTGGAAATGTACCTGCTGAATGGCGTGCGAGATCCCTTCACTGGGGGCTGTACCGGCGCTGCGTTGGCGACAATGAGGAAGTTCTGGGCCTCGGGCAAGACGGAGTGGGATGAGTGCTTTGATCAGCCACATGCGTGGATGATATAACATTTACAAGCAGTTCAACCCCAACTACGGCTACTTATATCGAGATTGAACGGATGGCTTCGACAGTTGAGGCTTAACAGATGCTCACGATACCTGTACTCAACGATGACATTGACGTTTACTTTGATTGATAGAAATACGTTTTTTCACCTGGCTATACCGGTGTTTCCAACTCACAAGATATAGTTTCCCGAAATCATCTACATCCAGCCAAGGGGCTTGTTGCATTTTACGGACAAACAAAAAAGAGGAGAAACTCGAAAGAAAAGAAATTATAATAATATGTCCATAAGAATCATTAGAGTGTTCTTCATTCTATTCGAAAACTTGAAAGGGGAGCGGAATATTTGCAGCAGATGCGGCTGATTACGACTTAATGCGAGCGTGGCGGCCGATCTGTTTTTTTTTTTTTTTTTTTTGTTCATTTCTTTGTTATTAGTAAAGGAAAAGCGCGTTTTGATGGGAAATATCTGGTCTTCGCATGTACACGTTCTGCACTTAGACAACGTCGCATATTATAATGAGAATCGTCTAAAGGATGAAACCTTTCATGTCACGATACGACGTTTGACAATCACAATAACCTTGAAGAATGAAATCCCTCCCATGATGGTATAAAAGCCGCTGCTATACTCTGCTCCCTAAACCATATACCCGTATTTTTCCTCCCGCATTCCATGCCGTCCATCAAAAAAACAAACAAATCCGTCGTGTTCCCTCTTGGCGTTTATGTACTCCATTTCAGTGTCCTAGCTCTTCTTCTCGCCCTCATCCAAGTCTTCTCCAGACGGTCCGCTGCGCTTCAAACCTTCCAGGTCTTTGTCGGTGTCCGCACCCTCGCCCTGAGTCTGGGTTACTGTTCCGTCAACGCTCTTGATGCTGCTGGCCCTGCTTATGTCTGCACTGAGAGGGCTTTGTTGCCGCAATCCAAGATCTGGAGGATTTGGATTATCTGTCCCTTTCCAATCCGCCGCCTTAGTTTGCGGCACTGGTTCGCCCTCTTTGGGCTCGACAACCTCCTCTTCCGCCTTGGGCTCGCCACTGTCGGCGAATCTCCACACGACCGACATGCGGTCAAAAGCTCTTATTCCCTTTCTGCTGGATCCTTTGACTCCATCCATGGCATCCCATTCGATTTCAAAGACGCCGTTGCTGTCAGCCTTGCCTTGCTTCTCAGGGCCATTCCCCTCGAAAAACACATTGAACCACACATAAGCAACGGCCGTGACCATTGTCAATCCCATCGATTTGTGGGTTCTATTTCGCCGTTCAACGGCAATGTTGACATCGCTGTTGGGGATGCGGATGGGCTCTTTCGGCTTGAAGATGACGGCCATGCCACCAGGCTCGGCTTCATCGAGGCTCTCCGTGCGGACTTCGGACGGGGAGGAGGCTGTCGGCGAGGTTGGTTCTGCAGTGAGCAAGGCTCGGAACTTGTCGATTTTGGAGTGCGACCCAGGCGGTGATACCCTTTCTATCAGCTTGGCGCTCTTTCGTCGCAACAGCTGCTCTATCGACGATTCTGAAGGCTGCGGCGAGGGTGAGGGAGGAGGGTCGAAAGCCAAGGAATCCTTCTTCTTGGACTCATCACTCGATTCTTTCTTCTTGAGCTCGTCGCTCGAATCCTTCTTCTTGGAATCATTGTTGGTTGCGTCCGCAAACTCCACCGCTTCAGGGACCTTGTCTTTTTGGGTTGAGTAACCCGCAAGATCCCATATTATCTCAGACAGACCACCGCCTTCGGGCGCATCTCCTTCGACCACGACCCTTTCGTCTTTTGTGAAACTGTGTACAGTCTCAATCTTCTTGCCTTCATCTGCAAAGGCGTCGACATCCATCTTCACGCCGTTGCGCAGTCCCCATACGTGGATCTCTACGATCTCGACCGGACGATCTGTGTATTTCTTCCCGCCCTTTGTCCAGCGGTCAACGTAGCCAATCCACCGCAGTTGCGAGGGAATCGACACGCCGGCGCCAAATTGAGGCCTCATGCGACGCTGAGTGAAGCGCGTCAGAGCATCTTCCGCCTTCCAGCCTTCCTCTGCAATGAGGTAACTGCAGCTGGCAGTGCCACTTCTGCCTTTGCCCGCCTTGCAGTGAACCACCACGACCCTCTTCTTGTTCCTCTCGGGCTTGGCTGGCTCCGAAAGAGTCTTTGAAACAGCCTCGATATTCTCTTCATTCGGCGGATAGGAAGACTGCGACTGGGGCTTCTTGTCGTTCTCCGCGTGCGCATCAGATGCCTCCCCACCATGAAGCCAATTCCGCATGCTTGCCATGATCAAGGGAATCAGCCTAAATGGCGGGGGATGATGGTCGGGCCATGGATAGTGCCATATCCGATTGTAGACGGCTTCGTCTGGGTATCCCGTCCCCTCGGCGCGGAATTCCCAAATCGCCCAGTCTTCGCCGTGTTTTGAGTCGAGAAAACTAACAAGCTGGTCGAGAGGAGTTCGGTAGGCTATCTGAGGGTACGTCTGCGAAGGACCGGATCTGGGATATGCACAGCCATGGTTAGAGGCTTTGTCGAAGATGAATGACGCTTTAAGCTGGACACGATGGATCGTGTTCACTCACGTTGCAATGATAAAGTCCGTCACATAGCAAAGGTCCAGCCCAGCCTCTGGATGCCGCGCGCGCGGACCTGCAACAATCTGCCGCAGTAACGAGGCCATGATCGTGTGTGTGTTGGAAGAAAGAGGCTGGGAAGAGAAGAGAAGGCTGAGAAGAAGCTGGTCGGAGGCCGTAGAGACTCGGGCAGCGTTTCTTTGAGGCTCTGTCCCCGTGAGACGGATGGTCAAATCCACTGCCGATCAATGCAAAAACAACATCAAATGGAAAGGAAACAATAGCTAGAGTCGTGACGTTGTGGCGATGCAAGGCCCAAAGCTTGTGTCAGGCTGCTGCATTGTGATCACCCAAACACCAGACAAGAATCGACCTCAGCCCGAATTCAATTGCTGACACTACTGTACAGTGGAGGCCCCGCGCACATGGCGATAGGGATAGTGGCGTTACTTCAGTGGGTTCTGGTGCCTGTACCATGGCGGCTAGCGAGCATCTCAGGCGACGTCATCAGCTGGACTGCTGCCCCACGATAGCAACTCAGCTCAAGCTGTTAGTGCCACAGTAGCGTCACCAGAATGGATGACATCAAGACTGGCAATGACATCAACATCAGCATTCACGTTAAGAAAAAAAAAGTGAAGCAATTCGCGATACAATATACTATAGAAGATAGTGCTAAAACCAGAACACCACATCACAGTGTGATATTGACTTGCAATTGACATCTCCAAGCTTAGACGTCTTCCTCTGAGCTCTTCAGCTTTTTGACAAGGGATCCAAACACACACGTAGTAGTATTTTGATACTCTGTAATGTCGAGAGCTTGACTCAACATCAGCTTCCACAACCGCCATTAGAAAATTCCCACCGCGCGCCAATTCCATGTCCCGCTCCTACGTCCATGTTGTCCATCCAGATATACCCAGGAGAAGCAATTCGCTGCACCGGTTCCCAATAACTACCCGTAGGCGGTGGAGATTCACCGCCCAGTTGGCCGACCATAGTTCCAATACTCGAAAGGAAATGCTGTAAGATACTCGACTCCAGTTGAGCAAAGGTCCAGCATTGCAAGTTTGCGGAAATCAAGTTTCGTCGAGACCCAAAAGTCGCAAGCGGCAAGCGAGCCTTGGCCAAAGTAACGCGACCAGTTGCCCCAAGTGGGTTGCTGGTTCGCCCGTAAAAGGAACGAAATAGTACCAGGATTACCAAATTCCAATTCCATTAACTATACAAGCCCCGCACATAGCATGCTCAAGGCTCTTCGCTCTGTTATCCGAGTTTGTCGCCGTGCACATGTAAAAAAGATGCGTTTGTTGTTTATGACGTCTTCTTGGCAGGGCCAGCGCCAACGTACTTGCTCACCTCCGTAACATCGTGGAACTTGATGGTAATGCCCTTGATAACGTCCCAGGCTTGCTTGAGCTGAGGTGGGGTTCCCTGGGCTCCGACAAAGTGATCGGCCCGCGCGTTGACGTGGGCAAAGGCCGACTGGACGTGGCTGCTCTGGGCGTAGCGAGCTCGGACGAAGACGGTATACAGGCCAAGCAAAATCCACGACCTACGCTGGAAAAGGATGGCTGAGAGCAACACTCGAACCCACAGGGCAATCTCGAGGTAGGCGACAACGGTCATAGAGAAGTCGTAGTACTCCTTGACAAAGTTTCCGATCTTATCGGCCAACGGGTTGCTAACCTTGGGTCGAGAGACGCCATCGGCAGCAACTGGAGGGGGGCTGAAGACAGGGATCAGGTTGGCGCGAGAGTAGGTGGCCACATGGAAGATGGAGTAGACAGAATAAGGGAGCAGGGCGAGGGGGTACTGGGGAGAGAAGAGCCAGACGAGGGCCATGACTAGTGAACTGTTAGTCGAGAAATACAGTACCCCACGCAAGCAGCGCGACGAGTCTAGGTGGGCATCTGGGCTTACCCAGGTACTGGACGTTCTCGTCAGCAAGGAGGCCGAGGGTACCATTAGGCGCTTTGGTTCCGGTCTTTGCACGAGCTCGCTGCGTCTTGTAGACAACGATTCCATAAGTCAGAGCGGCGGCGGCAAATGATGTCCGGTATGAGAACTGTGCCATGCGGCTATAGTAGTTCATGAACAGCCATGAAAGGGCGTATCGGGAGGTGGTAAGGATAAGAGTCAGGTGCCTGAGATGGACGAAATGTCAGTCGTGTGTCTCATGTCATGTTGTGGTTCTACCAATAGTTTTCCCTCCCCCTAGTCCACGCTGTATCCCCCCTGTGATGTATGAAAATTCTTGCTCGTCGTCATCGTCGGGTATCAGCGGAACGCGTGGAAGAGGCCAGGCATGGTCCGAAGGCGGGATAGGGTCGAGGTAGAGCTTGAAGTAAGGCTCTTTCAGGGACTGGTAGGAAGCTTACCCGACAAACCAGGCGACTATGGAAACAAAAGGATTCGGGTTAGCAAATATGCACGTGCAAACTCGGCACAAAGGGAAAAAAAACATTCGAGTCTGAAGAACATACACTGAAGCGTCTGAGCTAGAGCCAAGAAGCGCTCCTGTAGCGGGAGATTCGCGTTTGGCGGAGGAGGAGCCATAGTGTCGTATGAATTGCTGTCGCCAGCTGAGGGGGTCGTGACGTTAGGCAAACGGCAGCGATGACGATGAAGCTTCAAGATGGCGCTCAAGAAGCTGGTTTGCTAGTGATGAGGGGTAGCTTCGGAAGAGCCAAACAAAGGCGAGATGCTGGGCAACGATGCGGGACAAGATGTTTTCGAGGTCGAATTAACCGTGTGTGATGTACGAGCGCAGTAGAACAAGCAGAAGAACAGACTGATGCAGTTGGAAGAAGATGAAGCAGATGGGAAGAAAAGAAAACGGAGGGAAGAAGAAGGAAGCCAGCTTGTTTGGCTAGTGGCTGGTGTGGAGTTCTATTGGCTTCCAAGGTGGCAGAAGAAAAATAAATAAGTGGATGCCGTCACTGATAGTGGTCTGAACACGTTCTTGGATCTTTGATATCAGCTGTGATGGATTGAGGCCAGCTTTCATTATGACTTGAAGCTGGTTTTGCTGCCTGGTGAGCTCTTTTTGCTTGTTTCTTTATCTCTTTGCAAGGCCACGAGTGCAGCTAGAGCTGAGCATGTGCTTCGTTGGTTGATGGAAATGACGCTGTCTTATGACCCAAAGGCTGAGATTAGTCATCTTAAATCATTCATATCGATTTATTTCGCTTGGATTTCATCTGATCTTTAGCCTACCTACTACAAGACGCCCTTTCTCATGCTTCTCTTCAATTTTGTATTGATGCGTCTCGATATTCATCAACATCTGCATCATCTTGCATGTGAATGTGAATGATAATTTCCACCCGGCCAGCATTCCAAGGGACTCACTAGCACGGGTTAATGCTCCGATCTGCCGGCTATGATGAGTGATGACGACAAGAGGAGACGTAGCCAATGACGAATGGCACAATCTGGGGTTTCCTTTTGGCCACCTAAACTCTGGAGCTGTTTTCGTTCTCCCGTCGACTAACTGCTAGTCCATCCCCACGCCCCCAAGCCTAAAGCTCCAGATCGTCGTCTGCTAACAAGATGCCATGGAAACCTCAGCTCGTGGCATGTGGGATGAACATGGAAGAGCACCCCGATTAAGCCGAAATTTGCGGCAGCTCCAGGGTCGAAAATCATAGCGAAAGAGTATTATAGCCTTTGAGCTGGCCGAAGAAAGATAATAATGGAAGATGAATGCCCTTGATCTAGGGAATATTAGAAGTGTCCAGCGACTTCAAATCCGGCATAGTAAGATGCTGAGAAAATACCCGCCTGCTTCTACGTGTATTCTCGCGACTACTATTTAGAGATCTCTTTAGGTAACATCAGTCTGCTAATATAAAAAAAATATGAGACAAGGAGTTAAGGCTGAGTAGCTCATAACTACTCTTTATGCTTATATTGATGACATCAATGAAGATGCCACCACTGTAACTCATGATGGAACGATACGAATATGGCCACCGCACTTCAGCTTCCACATATCATTCCAAAGGCATTTGATGCCTAATGACTAGCATCGAGACTACTTCTCATCTATTGATTATAGATTCATTCTGATTTGTGAGTGTGTTGTAGCTCGGATTTTCCAGGCTCCAGGGTAGGTTACAGATGTCTGGTGACATGGAATCTTTATATTCAGCCACGGGCTACTTACTGCTGTAAAAACTCCTTACGTAAAGTATGTCTCGTATTAAAAACCTATGAATACATTCAGTACTTCATTGAAAATTTCTCTGTAGGATTTAATGAAACATAACATCAATGAACGCTCTCACACATGCGAATGGTGACTTGGTTCATGCCCTCGTAGCCGCTCTGTCAAGCTGAGACGTCTTCTCATCTATGACGCCTAACTACCTATGCACTTCTATCGAAACTCTCCGAGACATTCTTATGACTAGTCGCTTTTCTGAAAAGTCCTTTTTTTTCCAAATCCCTCTGTGCGGTTATGTTGGCGTAAAATAGAACGCGAGCCCCCCTGTGGGCGACGATATTATAACCATGGTGGTAAAAACTACGCTGATCGACATATATACTCTTCTACACTTTAATTCTCCCTTACATGACACATTATATCCTCCATACGAAGCATGGACTCCCTGATTGAAGACAGCTAATCTGGGCCCAACCAGAGGTTGTCTCCCTTTTTATTTTGGTGGAATACTCTACGGCATCCCTTGCATATATGCACTTAATTTGGGTTGCCCCTCAAGCCACTCCTTCGACGTGGAGATTACCCACTGGCCTGAAGGAAGACATGTAAAAGAAAGGATGCGGATGAGACAGCTGAGCATTCCACACAAAACACACTCGCACGTGTTACTTAGAACATACTCGCGTATTCCCGAATCAATGTTGACTTTGGAATTGATCACGGCATCTCACTCTTAAGCCTGTAGGTTGGCCTGCTATCCATGTTTCTTAACATGAGATGATGATCATAGCATATAATACTTTCTCTCTCTATTGAGCAGCTGGTGATGGAGATAGATTACATACCCTGTTGTTGTTAGCGAGAGGCGCCTAATGAACTGTTGAGATTGACGAGATGAATAAATGCCAATTTCTTTAGTCCCAACATGTCAATTGGCGCTGCCCGATATATCCACTTTATGTCTCTCATGACAGCTGACATTCATGTCTTGGTTCCGTGGCTGCGCTTCAGTTAGGAGAGAATACATGCATCATGCCTCCGTAGATACCAACGATGCTCCACAGGTAGCTTCAGTTTGTCTCATATAATCTCAATTTCCTTCAGAAAATGCGTAGCCCAAGTCTTCTCAACTTCCTTTTACCTACAGCTGTCGTGTAATTGAATCTACCATCGCAAGCTACTCAACCCCAATACTCGACGTGTACCAATGCAGATTGGGGAGGGTAAAGTTCTCTACGGCCATAACCAATACGAATTATGGCTCTCGAAAGCCTCGATATGCGACAGCATATGGAAAGAGAGCTGTTGAAAGATGAAGCCCTCGCTCAAGCCAAAATCCTAAACTTGGCTTCCCACAACGATGAACCCCAGTGGGCCGTGGCTATCTCTTTGTCCAAGTCGGCCATACAAGACCAGGCAAATACCTCGAGCATCATTAAAAGGGCCCGTAAAGCCCTTCGGAAACTGAAAGATCAAAATAAGGACGAAAAATTTCCAATTCCCAAGAAATGGACTGTTCTCGACGAGCTTCCAACGACCCCGCAGGGGCAGGTGGATGAGAGAGCCCTCTATCGCCTGCTGACTGCTTGGGATATGGCCGAATCCAATCTCTCACCAAAAGAAAAGAGAGCACATATAGCTGCCGAAGTAGCTCGCGCTGATAATAACCGAATTCCTCACGACGAGATACCTACGAAAGAAACAGAGCTAGTGTTACGAGAACTGTGGGGCAGAGTGCTCAATCTTGAACCTCAGGATATAGGTATCAAGGATAATTTTCTGATCCTTGGCGGAGATTCGATCAACGCCATAGAGCTTGTTGCATTGGCCGAGCGATATGGGATTGGATTAAAGGTCACCACAATAGTTGGCAACCCTGAGCTCCAAAAGATGGCCGCCATGGCAATCATGGATGAGGAAAATAGCGACGCGTATAATGCCGAGCCTCTGAGTTTGCTGCCACAGATGGAAGTCGATGAAGTCACGAGAGAAATTCGGACCAAGTGTGGGCTGGCAGATGATGATATCGTCCAGGATGCCTTCCCCTGCACAGCCCTTCAGGCTGGTATCATGGCACTATCAGAGAAGCAGCCTGGCTCGTACATGACGAGACAGATTTACGAATTGCCAAGCCATGTTGACATCCCGCGATTCAAGACGGCATGGGAAGCGACAGTGGAACGCTGTGACAATCTTCGTACCCGAGTGCTGCCTGTTAATGGCCGGACGATCCAAGCAGTGATTAAAGATGATACTGCTTGGGAAGATTCCGCTGGTGAAACAATCGATTCGTTCGTAGCGAAATCCAAGGGCATAACAATGACCTATGGAACACGCCTGTGTCGGTATGGATTAGTGAAAGATGCAGATGGCAAGTCATACTTTGTCTGGGTCATTCACCACGCTGTATTTGATGGATTAACTGCGCGCCTCATCCTCGACAGCTTGTATCAGACGTACAATGGCCAAGCACAAGGCATCTTACGGCCATACTCGAGCTTCATCAAGTACATCACATCGATTGATGAGAATGCCGCGAGAAATTTCTGGAAGACGCAGCTTCAAGACGCCCGCCGGGCTAACTTTCCTCGTAACTTGAGCGCAAGATCCGACATGGTCAGCCGTGTAATGACAAGGGGGATTTCATTTCCCTACACAGCTGAAATCCCTGTCACAAAGGCGACAATACTGAGAGCTGCTTGGGCTATCATCTTGGCCCGATATTGCGATACAGATGATGTATGCTTTGGGACGACTGTTTCTGGAAGACAGGCCGCCGTTCCTGGAATCAACCAGATGCCTGGATTTGTGATTGCTACAGTCCCAATTCGGATTCGCCTCCAGCGTGGCGAGTCTGTTGCTACATTCTTGCAAAGTGTCCAGGCTCAAGCGTCTGAAATGGTTCCATTTGAGCAATATGGGCTACAAAATATCGCAAAACTCAGTGAAGATGCGAGAGATGCGTGCGATTTCTCCAACTTATTCGTGATTCAACCAGCAAGGTCTCTGGCCTCTATGGCAGATTCTGGATCCAAAGACGCGATATTGCTGCGTGGCAGTGCTGCGGAGAAGAAACTATCCGACTCATCTACACAGAATTACTTCAACTATCCACTCGTCCTTGAAGCTCTCCTTGATGACGGTCGCGTTGATCTACAAATCACATATGACTCGAATTCAATCACTGGTGACGCACTTGAGGCATTGTTCCATCACTACGAGCATGTTGTTCAGCAGCTTTTTCAAGCGTGGAACCAGCCGCTCAGTACAATAGAAGTTAGTGGAGAATGGGACTCAGAGTGCGCAAAGAGGTT
Organism: Trichoderma harzianum CBS 226.95; assembly: GCF_003025095.1. Taxonomy (NCBI): domain Eukaryota; kingdom Fungi; phylum Ascomycota; class Sordariomycetes; order Hypocreales; family Hypocreaceae; genus Trichoderma; species Trichoderma harzianum. The sequence continues at coordinate 512,198 of NW_020209258.1, forward strand.
CAATCCAGAGACGCCAGAGATTGTGGATCTTTGCATCCACCAAATGTTTGAGAACCAAGCCTTAAGACGGCCAACTGACCTTGCGATCTGCGCTTGGGATAAGACTTTCACATATAGTGAGCTCAGCAGGGCATCAAATAGGCTAGCCCATCATCTTGTGAACAAGCTCTCTATACAGAAGGAAGATTTGGTTCACGTATGCTTCGAAAAGTCGGCCTGGTTTATCATCGCCATACTAGCCATCAACAAGGCCGGCGCGGCCTGGGTTCCTTTAGACCCTTCGCATCCGGAAAAAAGGCTGAAACAAGTCGTCTCGCAGACCAGGGCAAAGGTTGCCTTGGCCTCATCGACATACTCATCGCTATGTGCTGGTCTTGTTGACTCTGTTGTGGAAGTGTGTTCGGCTTTAGATGAGAAACTCGTACACTACGAATGCAGCGCACGAGGACCGAAAGTCAACGTATCACCACGGAACGCTGCATATGTATTATTTACGTCTGGAAGCACAGGAATCCCCAAAGGCTTGGTAATGGAACATGGGTCTGTTTGCACAAGCCAAGTGGCGATTGCCAAACGACTTAGCATGACGCCTCGCGTTAGGATGTTGCAGTTTTCTGCGTATGTATTCGATGTCTCCGTGGGAGAAATTGTACAGCCGCTTATTACCGGTGCATGTTGCTGTGTGCCCTCGGAAGCTTTGCGCATGAACAATCTTGCCCAATTTATTCGTGACAGGCGTGTCAACTGGGCTTACTTTACGCCTTCATTCGCGAGAACCATTAGCCCCAAAGAGGTTCCGGACCTTGAGCTCATGTTATTCATCGGAGAAGCCGTACAGCGCGACGTCTTTGATATGTGGGTTGGGAAAACGAGGCTTATAAACGCCTGGGGGCCTGCAGAGACCTGTGTCTTCAGCAGTATTCAGGAGTGCCATTCGACAGAGGAGTCCAATCTTAATATTGGGCGACCAGTTGGGGCCTTTTGTTGGATTGTTGATCCTACAGATCCTCAGCGGCTGGCACCGATTGGAACTGTAGGTGAAATCGTCGTTCAAGGCCCGACGGTGTTGCGGGAATATCTCCATAATCCGGAAAAGACAAATGAAGCAATTGTCACTACAGTACCTGAGTGGGCACCTTATCATGAGTCACGATACTGGAACAGATTTTATAAAACAGGAGACTTGGCTTATTACAATCCTGATGGAACTATGGAGTTTCTTAGCCGCAAGGACACCCAAGTCAAGATCCGTGGTCTTCGCATCGAAGTTGGTGACATTGAGCATCACATTCAAAATTCCATGAAAAGTGTATGCCAAACGGTCGTGGATGTCTTCAAGGCCGAGACAGGCTCTCTGTTGGTGGCCTATATCTGCTATACAAAAGAAAGACGGGCGACTAGCAAGGTCAACATTGAGAATGACGATATTTTCTTGCCATTCACAGACGGAATACGATCACAAGTCACAGAAATTATTGGCGAACTCAGTATTTTACTCCCACCTTATATGATCCCTAAAGTCTTTATTCCGTGCCATTTTATGCCAGTTGTATCGTCGGCAAAGCTGGACAGGAATAAGCTGCGAGACACCACACAGAGATTGAGTCGACATGAGTTGGCACAATATTCCTTGGCATCTAGTAACACAAGGAGACCTGAGACAGCCGCCGAGATTCGCATGCAGCAGTTATGGGCAGGAGAGTTGAAGATTGCGGCAGAGTCTGTAGGACGAGACGACAGCTTCCTGCACCTGGGTGGCGATTCTCTGGTGGCCATTCAGCTTGTAACATCGGCCCGGAAGGTAGGCCTATCACTCACTGTCAAAGACATCTTTGATGATCCTCGACTATGGGCTGTATCACAGAGAGCCATTGAGATTGACGCCAGCGCTGCTGCACTGCACGAGATTCGCCCATTTAGTCTTTTGAACGGCTACATGAGCACCGCTAATGCTATAGAAACATTGAGGAAATTGTGTAATCTGTCAGAAGAATCCATTATTGAAGATGCATTCCCGTGTACCTCACTCCAAGAGGGTCTCTTGGCAATGTCGACTACTCAGCCAGGTTCATACATTGCCAAACAGCTGTACCGATTGCCATCGGACGTAAACATTGCCAAGTTCCAAGCGTCATGGGAGGAAACTGTCAGGATGTGCTCTAATCTGCGAACAAGAATCGTCTTTGTTGACGATACCTGTGTCCAGGTCGTGGTAAAAGACGACATTGCTTGGGATTTAGCTGAGGAGACAGGTCTCGATGCTTATTCACAGTCATCCCAAAATCTGACAATGGCCTATGGATCGCGACTCTGCCGCTATGCAATCATTCGAGAGAGTGACGATGTCGCTTATTTTGCTCTTAATGCTCATCATTGCGTATTTGATGGATGGAGTCTGCCGCTCATCTTCAATACGCTCTCCGGGATATATCACGGCAAGGCTGTACCAGAACTCACACCTTATGCCCATTTCGTCAACTATGCAATTAGCTTGGATAGAGACGCAGCTGGGAATTACTGGCGTTCCCACCTTCAAGACGCCCAGCCAGCTTCATTCCCCTCTGTTGAAGAGGCGCAATCACAGGGCAAGGTGACTCGTGTGAGAACTCATAGCATCCAATTTCCTCAGCCTGTTAACCGATCGGTTACCAAAGCATCAATCCTGCGTGCTGCCTGGGCAATTGTGCTCGCCAGATATAGTGACACGAATGACATCTGTTTTGGTACTATAACCTCGGGCCGTAATGCCAACATGCATGGCTTAGAATCGGTTCCCGGATTAGTCGTTGCGACCGTACCCGTCCGAGTTCGGCTTGATAGCCAGAAGTCAATTAAATCGTTCCTTCAGAATGTTCATAATCAAGCCATCGAAATGATTCCATTTGAGCAATATGGCCTACAGAATATTTCGAAGCTGAGCAAGGAATCTCAGCAGGCGTGCGAGTTTACTAGTCTTTTAGCAGTGCAACCGGCCTATACGCATGATGCTGCTGACTCTCTACTAACTTCAGTCAATTCTGAAGGCGATCTTTATGAGAAAATGCTACAGAACTACCTCAGTTACCCACTGGCACTGCAGTGTTGTTTAGGAGAAGATCAAGTCGCATTGGAGTTCATATACGATGAAACCGTGCTCTCTGACTGGAGGGTCCAGGCGTTATCAGTACACTTTGATAATGTTGTGCGACAACTATGCAAGCAAGAAGATAGTAACCTCGGTTCTATCACGATAGCTGGCTCATGGGATCTCAAGCATGCCACAGAATTGAATCCTCCAATAAGTGTTGTTGAAAGCTGCGTTCCTGACTTGATATCTGAACAAGTTATGAAGAGGCCGGAGCATGAAGCCGTTTTCTCGACTGAACGATCTTTTACATATGCAGAGCTCAACCGGCTATCCAGCCTTCTGGCTTCCCATCTCTCAGATTTAGGAGTAGGACCAGATGCCATTGTTCCGTTTTGCATGGAAAAGTCCGTTTGGGTAATTGTTGCTATGCTCGCTATCATGCAATCAGGTGGAGCATATCTTCCACTTGACCCCTCACATCCGATCAATCGAAGACGGACGATTGTGGAAGAAGTTGGTGGTGGTATAATCATAGTGTCACCTTTAACGTCTTCAACGTGCGATCAGCTGGCCAAACAAATTATTGTTCTATCACCTTCGCTAATGGAGGATTTGTCCACATCTCCTCAGCATGCTCTCAAGAAAACAAAGAAGTGTTCTCCCGACAATGCTGCGTATGTGTTATTTACTTCGGGCTCAACAGGAAAACCAAAAGGCACAGTTATCGGCCAATCTGCCGCTTGTACCAATATCTTGGACTACGGCAAGATTACGGGATGGAATGAATATTCGAGATGTCTCCAATTTTCATCTTACACATTTGATCTTAGCGTGGCAGAAATCTTTTGCACGCTTGCACGCGGTGGCACCATATGTATACCATCCGAAACGGAGCGTTTACAGAGCATTCACGACTTCATGCAAAGAGCAAATGTCAACATTGCTAATCTCACACCATCATTTGCTCAAATACTGGATCCAAATGAGATCCCTCAATTAAAAACACTGGCTTTCGCCGGCGAGGCAGCTACTCGAGATTCGCTAGACACATGGTGTGAACATGTTAAACTCATCAACGCATATGGCCCGACAGAGGTTACTATGGTTTGTACTACACACGAGTTTAACATAGATGACAAGCCTACAAACATTGGCCGACCTTTTAATAGCGCCTGTTGGATCGTTGAGCCGCATGATTATCACAAGCTTGCGCCTATTGGTTGCGTTGGCGAGCTGGTTGTCCAAGGACATACCCTGAGTCGTGGCTACATAAATGAGCCTGAGAAGACGAAGGCGGTATTTCTCTCAGACCTTCAGTTTGCTACGTCCGGGCCGCGCCATTTTTATTTGACCGGTGACTTGGTGAAATACAATGATAGAGGAGAAATGGAGTATCTTGGCCGGAAGGATAAGCAGGTCAAAATTAGAGGACAACGTGTGGAACTCGGAGAAATCGAAGCTAGCATCAAGCGCATTAGACCGGAGGTTGCTCAGGTCGGCGCTGAGGTTTTGCGACGGGAAGCTGGTGATATCCTGGCTGCATTTATATCCTTCAAAGAAGAACACAACAACCCACTGACAGATTTTTTTTTTCCATTGGATCAAAAAATGCGTGTGCGTCTTGTTTCGCTGGTTGATCAACTGAAAGAAGAACTGCCAAGCTACATGGTGCCCACGCTGACTATACCTCTTCGTGAGTTACCGTTCAATGCAGCGATGAAGCTGGATAGAAGCAAATTGCAGGCTTCAGTAAAGGATTTTACAATGGAGGAGCTCATGTCATACTCTTTGAATGAGAGAGATAGAGTCGCTCCAACAACAGAGATGGAGCTAAAACTACAAGACCTATGGGCTCGTGTGCTAAAGATTGAGACTGAAACGATTGGGAAGAATGACCACTTCCTCCAAACTGGCGGTGATTCCCTTTCCGCAATTCGACTTTCTTCTCTGGCAAACCAACAAGGAATCAAGCTGTCCGTAGCAACGATATTTTCTGTTCCTAAGCTGTCAGCCATGGCCGCCGCCGTGAGCGTGGGAGATGTCGAGAAAGACCTTCAATTGTCACCATTTAGCCTACTTCCCTTCGAAGTGACAGACTCTGTTACAAAAATTATCCGAGAAAAGTGCAACTTATCAGACAGTCACATCATTCAAGACATATATCCCTGCACTGCCTTCCAGGAAGGTCTAATGGCTTTGGCTGCAACCCGACCTGGCTCCTACATTGCGAAAAATATCTACAAAATTCCTGCTCACCTTGATGTAGTCGCGTTCAAAAATGCCTGGGAACGAACGATTGAGTTGTGTGACAATCTCCGAACACGGATTGTGTCCGTTGATGGGGCTTTCCTTCAAGTGGTGTTGGATCGTGATGTCTCGTGGGATACGGCCTCGTCATTGGACATTCAGTCTTGTGTATCAGATTCACAGCATACTAGAATGAATTATGGATCACGGCTTTCGCGCTATTGTATTCTGAAGGATCAAAGTGGCGAAACATATTTCTTCTGGACAATTCATCATGCCGTTTTTGACGGATGGAGTCTCGGTGTCATCATCAACACATTAACGGCATTGCTGAGAAATCACGCCTTGCCAAATCTCTATCCATTTCGGAACTTTATTGAATACTCATTGGATCTGGACACTAAGGCGGCAAATGAGTACTGGATCAATCAGTTACAAGATGCAAATCGGGCTTCATTTCCCTCTCGACCGACACGGCGACAACCCTGCTCTGAACCGAAGAGGACCAGCGTCTTCGTGAGTAACGTTAAGCTTTCTGCCTCTACGCGTAGTTCCATAACGAAGGCTACGATTATGAAAACTGCCTGGGCCATGGTTCTTGCCAAATACTGCGACAGTAATGATGTGTGCTTCGCAACAACGGTAGCTGGGCGGAATGCACCTGTAGCCGGGTTAGAGTCAATGTCAGGGCCGACGATTGCAACAGTGCCTGTGCGCATCCGTCTCGACAATAATGAGAAATTGGTAGAGCTGCTTGATAGAGTTCAGATTCAAGCCTCTGAAATGGTCGCATATGAGCAGTTTGGCCTCCAGAATATTACCAAACTAAGCCCGCAGATAAAAGAAGCGTGCGACTTTTCTAGTTTAATGGTGGTACAACCTGCTGAAACGAAGGACTCCGATCCAGTCCTTATATCCCTGAATTCGGACGAAAAGATCGCAGAAGAAGCTTTACAAAACTATTTCACTTACCCTCTAATTCTTCACTGTTTCCTAGGGGAGGGAACAGTGAAACTAGCCTTCATCTACGAGACTAGCGCGCTTGCAGAATCCCAAATAAAGGCCCTCTCGTTTCAATTTGACAATGTTATTCAACAGCTGAATGCGTCTGCCGATTTAAGCGTTGGAGATGTTAATATTGCTGGAAGTTTCGACTTAGAATACGCCATGGCAGCAAATGGTCAACCTCCTGATGTCGTTGAAGAATGTGTTCATACACTTATAGAAAGGGTGGCCGTAAGACATCCAGACTTGCCCGCCGTATCTGCCTGGGACGCAAGATTTACCTACAAGGAGCTTGATACCATTGCCAACAGACTTGCAAACTATCTCGTCTCCTTTTTCGGCCCTCAATTAGGAGACATAGTACATGTTTGCTTTGAAAAGTCAGCCTGGTATGTGGTAGCCACTCTAGCGATTAGCAAAGCTGGCGCGACATGGTCACCTCTTGATCCTTCTCATCCACATGATCGGCATAAACAAGTTGTCAGCCAGACTGGAGCATCACTTGCCTTAGCTTCTCCCGAAAATGTGTCAAAATGTGTTAATCTGGTCAAAAATACCCTTCAAGTGGCAGATAGACTGAATGCCCAATTGATCAACGATGGTTGCTATGAAAACAAACCTCAAGTTAGAGTGACAGCACAACATGCTGCCTACATCCTCTTCACTTCAGGTAGTACTGGTACTCCAAAAGGCGTTATAATTGAACATGGTGCTCTGTGTAGCGCTCAAATGGCCGCCAGCAAACGGCTCGGGTTCGGTCCAGGCGTGAGAATGCTACAGTTTGCGTCGTTTGTCTTTGATGCGTCAGTCGCAGAAATCATCACGCCCTTGATATCTGGTGCTTGTGTATGCATTCCTTCGTGGGAGACTCGGATGAATACCCTAACAAGCTATATTCAGCAAGAACAAGTTAATTGGGCTTTGTTGACTCCCTCGTTTGCTCGTACATTACATGCGGATGATGTGCCCAGTCTTAAGCTGCTTATCTTAGGAGGTGAAGCGGTAGGACGAGATGTGTTCGATCTGTGGTTTGGTAAGCTTCGATTATTCAACGCTTGGGGACCTACAGAGACTTGCGTGTATGGAGCCATCCACGAGTGGCAATCTACATGTAGTGAAGAATCGCAGCTGACTATCGGGCGGCCGCTTGGTGGTTTTTGCTGGATTGTCGAGCCAAACAAACCCCAGAAGCTGGCTCCTATAGGGACTGTTGGCGAACTTGTTATTCAAGGTCCAAATCTGTTCCGCGAATATCTAGCAGATGCGAAGAAAACCGCTGCAGCAACCATACAAGTCCCGGATTGGGCGCCATACCGCGATTCAAAACACTGGAGCCGCTTCTACAAAACAGGAGATTTGGCCATGTATAACCCGGATGGAACAATCCACTATATTGGCCGTAAAGATATGCAAGTCAAGATTCATGGTCTCCGTGTTGAGCTAGGAGAAATAGAGCATCACATTCATACTGGATTAGACGGGGTTTGTCAAGTTGCTGTTGATGTGCTGAAAACAGATGTTTCCTCCAATCTGGTGGCGTTCCTCTGTTTTAATGACGATACAATACCCGCTGGTTCGGCTGTCCTAAAAGATCTTATCTGCTCACTCACAGACGATTTGAAGAGCTCGTTTCACAGTCTTCGCGAGCACCTCAACTCTGCTCTACCGGCGTATATGATACCGACGTTCTTTATCCCTTGCAAGGCTATACCACTGGCTACGTCTGCGAAAATGGATCGAAAAATACTACTTGAACTGATCGCACAACTTGATAGTCAGGATTTGAACCAATACACACTGGATGTCGAAGAAAGAAATAAAGAAGCTCCAGTGTCGTATATGGAACGCCGCCTCCAAAGGTTATGGAGTGAGATTCTTCATATCCCGCAAGAATCCATTTATCGGGATACCAATTTCCTTGGGATTGGTGGTGACTCTGTTGCAGCCATTCGACTTGTTTCTTACGCTCACCACCAAGGCATTCTGTTCAATGTCAGCGATGTGTTTGAGGATCCTCTTTTACTCGCCGTAGCGACCAAAGCTCGTTTGCTAGCGGAGGACATCGAAGATACTTCTGTTGAACCATTTAGTTTGCTAGAACGGGAGTATGAGAATATTGCAACAAGCGACTCAACAAAGTCTCTCCCTGGACTATCCAGCGAAAACGAGATTGAGGACGCATATCCATGTTCCAGACTTCAAGAAGGGCTAATGGCTCTAGCAGTCAAGCAACCGGGATCGTATATCGCGAAATTTATCTATCGTCTTTCTGATGACACGGATGTTCCCACGTTCAAGGGTGCATGGGAGCGTACCGTTAAGATTGCCACAAATCTGAGAACCCGAATCATTCAGTCGGGCGGCCAATCCATTCAATTAGTCGTTAAGGAAGACGTCCCATGGGATCATATTCGCAGTACCTCACTGGAAGATTACATGCAGGAACTTCAAGGCGTTCAAATGAACTATGGCTCCCGCCTTCGCCGTGATGCGATTCTTACAGACGAAGCTCATAGAAAGACATACTTCATTCTAACACTCCATCACGCTGTTTTTGATGGTTGGTCCATAAGAAATATCTTCAACATGCTACAAAGGCTGTACTACGGTGTCAATGACATGAGCATTCAGCCATATTCTAGGTTCATACAGTATACCTTGGAATTGAACAATGAAGACACCGTTAAGTATTGGACGGCACAACTTCAGGGATCTAAGCCAGCTTCATTCCCAAAGAAAGCCAATTCGGATTCGGCTGCAGGAAATACTGACAATGCTGGTATCGTGAATAAGATGATTGGGGTTTCTGCAATAGCTACCCCCAGCATAACAATGGCCACAATATTGCGAGCTGCTTGGTCTATTGTTTTAGCTCGGTACTGCGAAACAGAAGACATTTGCTTTGGAGCCACTGTGTCAGGCAGACAAGCTCCAGTGCCTGGGTTGGTCGATATGCTGGGGCCTATCATCGCAACAATACCTGTGAGACTCCGAATTGATCCCAAACAGTCTGTCTCCGATTTTCTACATTATGTGCAGGGGCACGCTACCGAGATGGTTCAGTATGAACAGTTTGGTATACAGAGCATTTCAAAGGTCAGCAATGATGCCAAAGATGCCTGTGATTTCTCGAGTCTCTTCGTTGTCCAGCCAATGCAATCTCTCCTCGGAAATGGCGATGAGAGCATCATGGTCGCTACAGAAGAAGGAAAAAACGCGAACGCTTTCCACAACTATTTCAGTTATCCTCTAATCATTCAAGGACACATATACGAAAGTCAAATCGAAATCGTCCTCATTTATAATAAGAATGTCCTCTCAGAACCACAATTGATCGCACTTGCGCACCAACTTGAACATGCGGCGCAGCAGCTTGCTGCTCAGACAGACATGGTTCTTGGGGATATACCAAAATCATCAAGCTGGGACATCCAACAGGCAGCCAGATTTAACCCTGAGCTACCAGATATTGTCGATTCATGTGTGCACACCCTTATTGAGAAGCAGGCGATGATTCGGCCAGACGCCCTAGCGATTGATGCATGGGATGGCAGATTCACATATGCAAGTTTGAATCAGTCCGCAAATCGTCTGGCACATCATTTGATCAACAATTATAGTATAAAGACTGGCGACCTTGTGCACGTCTGCTTTGAGAAAACTGCCTGGTTTGTAATATCCATATTAGCCATCAATAAAGCTGGAGCCACTTGGATACCACTTGATCCATCCCACCCGCCCCAGCGGCTTGTACAGATTGTTTCTCAAACAAAAGCAACCGCTGTCTTGACATCGACTACAAATGCATCAATTTGTAAAGCACTATTCTCAAATCTAATTGAAGTTACCAAATCACTTGATGAAAAACTAGCAAAATCGTCAAAGCATGGTGAAGGAGAATGTCCCGAGACGAGCGTATCCCCTCGTGATGGGGCCTACATGCTATTCACATCCGGTAGTACAGGAACGCCTAAAGGTTTCTTGATGGAGCACGGTGCTGTTTGTACTAGTCAGACTGCCATTGCAAAGAGACTCGCGCTTACGCCGGAAGTCAGGATGTTGCAGTTTGCATCATATGTATTTGACATGTCCGTTGGTGAGATTATTCTAGCATTGGTCTCGGGTGCTTGTGTATGCATACCTTCAGACCACACTAGGATGAATGGCTTGAAGGATTACATTCGTCAGATGAACATCACATGGATGTGGTCCACTCCATCCTTCATCAAAACCATTAAGCCGCACGACATCCCGAACATGAAGCTGGTAATTTTAGCTGGGGAGGCTATTCCACGAGATGTATTGGCTACTTGGTTTGGCAAAGTCCGCCTAATAAATGGCTGGGGACCTGCTGAAACATGTGTTTGCAGCACTCTCCATGAGTTCACTTCTATTCATGAATCGTCTTTAACTATAGGCAGACCCGTCGGTGGTTTATGTTGGATTGTAGACCCTGATGACCCTTCGAAGCTCTCTCCTATAGGCACCATCGGTGAAATTATCATCCAAGGTCCAACTTTATTACGAGAGTACCTTGGCGACTATGAACGGACGAATAAGACAATTATAACCTCTTTTCTCGACTGGGGTCCGCATCGAGATTCGCAACATTGGAGTCGATCTTACAAGTCTGGCGATTTGGGCTTCTATAACCCAGATGGCACCATTGAATTTTCAGCTCGAAAAGACACACAAGTCAAGATTCGAGGTCTTCGTGTGGAGCTGAGTGAAGTCGAACACCATTTTCAGCTCGCTTTCCCTCAAGCGAAGCAGGTGGCAGTCGACGTATTCCGATCCGATGGTGGAGCGAATTTGGTCGCATACTTTTGCCTAAGTGGTGAGACAAAGACTGAAGACGATGATGGTAGGGATGGTAGCAAAGATGATGGTCCATTCCTGTCTATTGACGATGAACTACAATCTCGTTTGACGGCAGTCGTCGGTGAACTAACGGTCGCATTGCCGCGGTATATGGTCCCAACCCTCTTCATCCCCTGTAGCTATATGCCAGTCATCATTTCCACAAAACTCAACCGGAAAAAACTTCGACAATTAACAGCTACATTAGAGCAACAAGATCTTGCCCTATATTCACTGATTGGAACTCAGAAACGCGCTCCCGAGACACCCATGGAGAGACTGCTGCAAAAAATCTGGGCGGAAATCTTAAACATTTCGATGGATTCAATTGGTCGTGATGATAGCTTTTTAGCCCTTGGTGGTGACTCAATTGCGGCAATTCATTTGGCTAACACTGCTCGTGAGGATAGAATATTGTTGACTGCGAAGAATATCTTTGATGATCCCCGTTTGCTAACAGTTGCCGCAACAGCCAAGACCTTGGATACAATGGAAGATGAAGTCTCTGATCTATCGCCATTCGACCAACTCGATAAAAACACACGACAATGGGTGACTGGAAAATCTTTGGCAGCACAACTTCAACTATCGGGCAGCCAGTCGGTTGAAGATGCCTACCCCTGCACTAAATTGCAAGAGGGCTTGATGGTCCTCAGTTTGAGACAGCCAGGTTCATATATCGCAAAATATATATATAGGCTGTCTAAAGACTTGGATATCGACCGATTCAAATTATCCTGGGATGAAACTATTGCGTCTTGCGGAATATTGCGATCACGTCTTGTTCTTCACGAGGGAACGTGTATTCAGGTCGTGATTAATGATGATAACCTATGGGAAGCTTCTAGCGGCAACTTGGAAGATGCGATGGAGAAAGCTAAATCCCTTCGAATGTCATATGGCTGGCAGTTATCGAACTTTGCTATCACAAAAGATGATGATGGAAACAATTACTTCTTGTGGACCATTCATCATGCAATTCATGACGGGTGGACAATCCCACTCATCTTGCAAACGTTCTATCAATCTTACCACGAGCGTATGCTATTCATTCCACAGCCGTTTTCTAAGTTCATCTACCATTTGTCGCAAATGGATGAGTCTGCTGGTCGTGCTTACTGGACGAAACAGCTCGAAAATGCCAAGCCGGCTGCATTTCCAGCACCGAAACTTGCTCGTACTTCTACGGGGACGACCCAAACCTGTGCTTTGACTACAAACATCAACTTCCCAACTTCAACTAATTCATTGATTACAAAGGCAACAATTATTCGCGCAGCTTGGGCAATTGTCCTGGCAAAATATTGCGATAGTGACGATGTTTGTTTTGGCGCCACTACATCAGGTCGTCAAGCATCGCTGGATAGCTTATTAGAAATAGCAGGACCAACAGTAGCCACAGTGCCGGTCCGAATTCGTATAGACCGTGAGCAGCTAATAACAGACTTTTTGCAAGATGTTCAACGTCAAGCAACTGATATGATACCATATGAGCAATTCGGTTTACAGAACATCTCCAGATTGAGCCCCGAAGCTAAGGCAGCGTGCGATTTCTCTAGCTTAATGGTGATTCAGCCCATGCAAGAGGTCACTGAGGATAGAAACTCAAGTGGTGTTATGTCCGCTGTTGACGATGGGCGCAATACACAGGAAAGCCAATTGCAAAATTACTTCACATACCCACTGGTTATTCAAGGACATGTCTTTGACAACCATGTGGATCTTGTTACAATATTCGATACGGCAGTTCTTTCTCTGTCTCAGATGGAGGCTCTTGCACGTCAATTCAACAATGTAGTAGAGCAATTAGTCCTGAAGCAAGGACAGCAGATTGATCAAGTATCTGTTGCCAGCGCTTGGGATTTACAGTTCGCTCTACAGCCCAATAACAATATACTTACTATTATCGACAGCTGTGTCCACACTCTTATTTCAAAGCAAGCTGGACAAGCACCAAATGCCCTTGCTCTTCATGCTTGGGATGGTGAACTCACGTACAATCAGTTGGAGCAGGCGACTAACAGATTGGCATCGCATCTAGTACATGAATTCAATACTCATATTGGAGACATCATTCATGTATGCTTTGAGAAATCTATATGGTACGTTGTGGCTATCCTTGCCATCAACAAAGCTGGCGCGGCATGGGCTCCAATTGATCCTGCTCATCCCGTACAACGACTGCGGCAAGTTGTACAGCAGACGGGCGCTGCCTTGACGATATCTTCGGTTTCTCATGTTTCATTATGTGCGGAATTAACCAAAGATGTGGTTGTCCTTGGCCCTGAGTTGTATAAAAAATTACAGGATAAGTTTGACAGCAGCATGCCAATCATTGATGTGACTCCTGATGATGTGGCTTATATCTTGTTTACCTCAGGAAGTACCGGAATACCCAAGGGAATTGTTATGGAGCATAGGGCTCTTTGCACAAGCCAGAGAGATATCAGTAAGCGGCTGAACCTCACCAGTGACGTGAGGATGCTTCAATTCTCGTCATTTGTTTTTGACGTTTCTGTTGGAGAGATTATATCGCCCCTTATGCATGGCGCTTGTGTTTGTATCCCCGCTGAGGCCATGAGATTGAATGGCAATCTAGACGAATTTGTTCGTTTCGCCAATGTAACGTGGGCGTTCTTGACTCCGTCATTTACAAGAACATTAAAACCGGCAAATTTCGATAATTTAAAGCTTCTACTTCTCGCTGGACAGGTTTTTCCACAAGAAATACTTGACGCGTGGTGCGGAAAACTTCGGCTCATTAATGCCTGGGGCCCAGCAGAAACCTGTGTCTTCAGTTCTATGCATGAGTGGGAAGACTCTTCAGAAGATATTACAATTATTGGACGCTCGGTTGGATCCAATGTCTGGGTGGTTGACTCTAATAACCCTCATCAATTAGCTCCTGTCGGCTGCCACGGAGAGATTGTTGTCCAGGGGCCAGCTCTACTTCGTGAATATCTTTCTGATGTTTCAAAAACATCAGCAGCAATCATAAAAGACCTCCCCGACTGGGTGCCTAATCGCACAAGCAAGGGCTGGGGCCGATTTTACAAAACTGGTGACATGGGCTACTACAGCCACGATGGGAACCTTCACTTCGTCAGCCGTAAAGATACACAGGTCAAAATTCGAGGATTGCGTGTTGAGCTGGGTGAGATTGAGCACCAGATACGCAGCGCCCTCAACAGCGCCCATCAAGTTTCCGTTGATGTTTTTAGAAATGGAACCGCCGCTCACCTTGTTGCCTACATATGTTTTTCGGACAGCACTAAGACACCACAGCAGATACTTGAGCATGATGGCGAAGATTTGCTCATGACTATGACCGACGGGCTACAAGCTACTCTAAAGGGACTGGCTGGTGCACTACACTTGGCCCTCCCTCGATATATGATACCAACACTATTTATTCCTTTCAACTACCTTCCACTCATATCATCGGCCAAATTGGATAGGGTTAAACTCCGCCAAATGATCGGTAGCTTTTCTCATGACCAGTGGAACCAATTTGCGCTGCTCGATAGCACACCAAAACGCGGCCCTGAAACTTCTATGGAAGTCCGTCTACAATCGATTTGGGCAAAAGTTTTGGGTATTCCTGCCGAGGTAATCGGCCGTGATGATAGCTTCTTACATATTGGCGGGGATTCAATCGGTGCTATTCAGCTTGTTTCGTTAGCCCGTGAAGCGGGCATTCACCTCAAAATAAGCCAAATCTTCGAAGATCCGCGACTCAGCCATCTCGCGTCTACAGCGATAAACATTGATCTAGCCACGACTGGGCTGGATGACAAGATTCAACCATTTTGTCTTCTTGATCATTCTACTAAGACTAAAGTCCTCGATACTGGTCGCCGCGAAGAGTTTGGCCTCTTAGAGAATGAACTCATTGAAGACGCGTACCCTTGTACAAAACTTCAAGAAGGTCTCATGGCTATCGCAGCTAGGCAACAGGGTTCGTACTTTGCAAAACATCTCTTCAAATTGCCGTCTCATGTCAACATACCACTATTTAAAGTAGCATGGGAACAAACCGTTGCTGCTTGCAGTAATCTACGGACGAAAATAATTCTCGTGGACAATGTTTCTGTTCAAATTCAGCTGCAAGACAATCCCGCTTGGGACTCTGGTTACGATAGTCTTGCATCATATAAAGGTTCTTGTCAAAATGCCAAGATTAACTACAGCTCGGCCCTCTGTAGTTATGGATTGTTTCATGATAATGGCGACAACTTCTTTGCTCTCAATATCCACCATGCTATTTTTGATGGCTGGAGTTTGTCATTAGTTTTGCAGACCTTGTCAGCGGCCTACCAAGGCGTAGATTTACCCAAGCTTGAGCCTTACTCGAAATTTGTGAAATATGTCAGAGATATAGATGAGGATTCGGCCGCGGATTATTGGCAGAAGCAGCTACATGAAGCGAAGCCGGCAACCTTTACACAGCACATAATCACAACCAGCGACCAGCAAACTACTGCAATACTAAAGCGGAAAATACACTTCCCGCGTTCGACTAATGCCACTGTTACCAAAGCCACTGTCCTCCGGGCCGCGTGGTCTATTATCCTCTCCCGTTATTGCGATTCGGATGATGTTTGTTTTGGTTCCGTTGTCTCAGGTCGCAATGCTTCAGTCTCCGGACTTACCGCTATAACAGGACTTGTTACACCCACGGTTCCAATTAGGGTGAAACTTGACCGCAGATACACTATAAAGCAATTCCTGCAAGACATACAATCGCAAGCACTAGAGATGGTGCCTTTTGAACAGTTTGGGCTCCAAAACATCTCAAAAATTAGTCAGTATGCGAAAGAAGCCTGTAACTTCTCCAGCTTGATGGTAGTTCAGCCAGCGAAGCAGATGGGATTTACAGAAATTGGCAGTAGCTTCAGTCTCTTGCACCCGGCTTCCGAAGACGACAACATTGAACAAGTGATTCAAAGCTTTTTTAACTACCCTCTCATCGTCCAATGTGACTTGCTTGACGATGAAGTTGATTTGTTGCTCATGTATGACACAAGCATGTTTGCTCGTGATCAACTTGTAGCACTTTCCCATCAGTTCAGCCATGTTGTGGAGCAACTCCTTGCCACTGATGAGGTACTTTTAGAAGACATATCACTATCTAGTGCTTGGGATCTCGAAAAAGCCGTCTTATATAACACACAGAATATTGAGCTTGTCGACTCGTGTATACATGACTTGATCTCCGCTCAAGCATTACGCAATCCCCACCACGAAGCTATATTTTCCTCGGAGATATCAATGACATATGGCGAAGTAGATCATCTTTCAACACTGTTAGCCAATCATCTTCGTCTTCTTAAGGTCACGTCGGGAACGATGGTCCCCTTCTGTTTTGAAAAGTCGATATGGGCGATTATAGCCATGCTTGGAATTCTCAAGTCCGGTGCTGCGTTCGTTCCACTTGATCCATCACATCCACGAGCCCGTCTAGAGGACATAGCTAAGGAGACAAATGCGAAGGTGATGATTACTTCTCCAGCCTCTGCCTCATCCTGTCAGGATCTTGTGTCACATATTGTAGAACTGTCCCCTTCATTCATCGTTGCACTTGAAGCCACTGCCAAGCTTAAATCCGAACACATAATCTCGAAACAGTCGACCAGCGATACTGCCTACGTAATATTTACGTCTGGGTCTACGGGCAAGCCAAAGGGTGTCGTTATTCAACATTCCGCCCTTTGTACCAACATGATTGGCA
The DNA here is from genome assembly GCF_003025095.1 of Trichoderma harzianum CBS 226.95. Classification (NCBI taxonomy): domain Eukaryota; kingdom Fungi; phylum Ascomycota; class Sordariomycetes; order Hypocreales; family Hypocreaceae; genus Trichoderma; species Trichoderma harzianum. The sequence goes on from NW_020209258.1 coordinate 529,108, forward strand.
TAGGTAAAATACTTGGGACCAGCCCTTCGTCAAGAATCTTCCAATTCGCTGGCTATGTATTTGATGCTATGGTTTATGAGATTTTTGTGATATTGGTTCATGGTGGAACAGTGTGTGTGCCTTCAGACGCCGAACGACTTCAAGATGCGCCGGCTTTCATTTGCAAGTCGCGATCTACCGAAGCCCTTCTAACGCCATCCTTCGCTCGAACGATTCTCCCATCTCAAGTCCCTACGCTCAGAATGCTTATTGTTGGTGGTGAGCCTGTGTCCAAAGACTTGCTTGAAATATGGCACGGTAGAGTTCGTCTTATCAATGCATATGGTCCAACTGAGGGCTGCGTCATAGCAACAATGCACGATGTTCGATCAAGCAACGACTCACATAAAATTATCGGGCAAGGATTTAATTCTGCTTGTTGGATCGTCGACTCAGACGATCGCCGCAGGTTGACTCCTATTGGATGCCTTGGCGAGCTTGTAATTCAAGGTCATACGTTATCATGTGGTTACCTTAACGACTTGGAGAAAACTCGCAAAGCTTTCAGCGACCATCTTGATTGTCTACGTTTGACGCAAAACGGCGGGCCGCAGAGGTTCTACTTTACCAGAGATTTAGTCAGATATACCCCAGATGGACTTCTTGAATACGTTGGGCGGAAGGATTTACAAGTGAAGCTTCGCGGCCAACGCCTTGAACTTGGTGAGATCGAGTATCACTTCAAATGTTCCCTCGCTACTGTTGAACATGTCGTTGTAGACATTCTTCATCACAAATCGGGCATGTCTCTCGTCGCTTTTGTTAGCTTTGCGGGAGCGGTTTCCGACAGGAGCCTCCTTCTACCCATTGATGATTCAATACGTCCATCCTTGGAGGCTATACGAGCCTATGTAAAGGCTCACGTTCCACCTTACATGATGCCTAGCATAATCTTGCCTATCAGCCACATGCCTTTCGTAACTTCCATGAAGATGGATCGTAGGAAACTACTTGATTTGGCAGCCAGCTTGTCAACGGAGCAAGTATCAGGCTATTCGCCCACAAAACAAGAACGGGCTGAGCCAATAACGGAAATGGAGAAAAAGCTGCTAGACTTATCAGCAAAAGTCTTAAAAATTGATCCTTGTGAAATCGGCCGGCATGACAAATTCTTGGAGATTGGCGGTGATTCAATTACTGCAATTCAGCTAGTAAACCTTGCTGGAGGAGCCGGCATAAGTTTAACCGTGGCTGATATCTTTAAGGATTCTCAGATATCAGTTTTGTCCTCACTGGCGAGCAGCCAGCAGCTAAACGAGGTTTCTCACCTTGAACCCTTCACTCTTTTGCCACCTACCAAGCAAGACAGCTTGTTGTCCGAAGTGTCTAGGCTCTGTGGCTTAGCCAACAAGGGCCTTGTGGAGGACGCATATCCATGCACACAACTTCAACAAGGTCTCATGGCGTTATCCGTCAAGCAGCCAGGCTCGTATCTTGCGAAGAACCTCTACAAGCTCCCACAACACGTCGATATAAATCGATTTAAATCAGCGTGGGAACGCACTATGGAAATTTGTAGCAATTTGCGAACGCGAATTGTTCTTGTTGATGGAACGGCTATCCAGGTCATTCTACGAAACTGCCACGACTGGGAATCTTCCGAGAGTCTTGACTTATCTACATATTCGCAAGAAGTGTCTGCAATACGGGTGTGCTATAGCTCTAAACTAGTTCGATACGCATTACGACAAGACGGCGGAGATAATTATTTCGGTCTCACTATGCATCACAGCATATTCGATGGCTGGTCAATGGGTTGTATCATGGGAACGTTGGATTCCATCTATCGAGAAAATGAGCCACCATCATTAGCTCAGTATGCTCGCTTTGTCAAGTATACTATGGAACTTGATCGCGATGCCGCTCGGAAATATTGGCTAGAGCAGCTTCATGATGCCAAATGCGCTTCTTTCCCTTCGAATGCGAAGACAACCTCTTCTGTCAATCCGATCACTGGCTACGTCAGCAAGACAGTGGACATTAGCAACTATCCCAAGACCTCTATTACTAAAGCATCAATTATCAGAGCTGCATGGGCTATCGTCCTCGCCCGCTATTGCGACGCAAACGATGTATGCTTTGGGGCCACTGTTTCGGGCCGGAATGCAGCTCTCGTTGGCGCTGATTCAATGCCTGGAGTTATGCTTGCAACAGTTCCAGTTCGTGTTCGGCTTGACAAAGACCAGGAAATATCGGATTATCTTGGCAATATTCAGCATCAAAGCAGCGAGATGGTTGCGCATGAACAATTTGGTCTGCCCAATATCTCTTCGCTCGGTGCCAATGCCAAAGATGCCTGCAACTTTTCCTCTTTACTTGTCATCCAGCCCGCTGGATTTTTCACAGGGGGAAGTCAAAACTCGGATGCGATTCTGATAGATGATAGTTCCGAACAGGAATTGGAAGATAGGATTCAAAACTTCATCAACTATCCTCTTGTAGTACAGGGTCGTCTATACGACAATAAAGTTGAGATTGTTCTCATGTACAACACGGAATGCATGGCCAAATCTCAAGCTGTGGCTGTTTCCGAACAATTGGACAACGTAATTCAACAGCTGCTTTCCAATACTAAACAAACCTTGAGAATCATATCTGTCGCAAGCCCTTGGGATCTTCAGCAAGCAATTAATTGGAATACGGCAAGACTTGAACCTGTCAGCGAATGCCTCCATGACCTTGTCTCGAAACAAGCCCAGCGGCGACCAGGGCACGAAGCAATTTATTTTACCGGGGGAAGCATTTCCTATGCCGAACTCGATCTTCTTTCTTCGCAACTCGCGATTTTCCTAAGCGAAAAGGGCGTCAGCTTGGAGTCGTTTGTGCCGATATGTTTCGAAAAATCACCATGGGCCATTGTTGCCATGCTTGGTATACTCAAGGCCGGTGGTGCTTTTGTCCCATTAGACCCAAGCCACCCTGTTGCTCGTCGCCAGGCATTGATTAAAGAGATCGGAGCTCAAATCATGATTGCGTCTTCCTTTAATGCAACCGAGTGCGCGCAGATGACCAAGACTGTTATTGAACTCTCACCCACTCTGATATCATATCTATCTGGCATTAAGAAGACTAAAATCGCAAATACAGCTACACCATCAAGCGCAGCTTATATGCTCTTCACGTCGGGTTCCACCGGCAAGCCTAAAGGCGTCATTGTCGAACATCAGGGCATTTGCACGTCTCTGTTGGGCGAACACAAAGCATTCAACACCAATGAAAACTCACGCTGGTTCCAGTTTGCCAATTACGTCTTCGACGCTTGTATTACCGAAATATTTGCTGCGTTAACAGCTGGAGGCACTGGATGCGTGCCCACCGAGGCAGAGCGAATGCATCAAACCTCAAAGTTCATAACAGATGCGCAAGTCAATATCACTTTGTTAACACCAACGGTCGTCAAAACTCTAGCACCTGAATCACTGCCTTCACTCAAGACGCTTATACTTGGTGGTGAAGCTGCGTCAAAAGATATTATCGAGACATGGTATGGACACCTGGATCTGCGCAACGCCTATGGCCCTGCGGAAGCTTGCATTGCTTCCTCCGCTCATATTTACACATCTGCTACGGATTCTGCTACAACTATCGGGCGTGGATTCGCTCATCATTGCTGGATTGTAGATCCTGAAGATTGCCAGCAACTTGCACCCATTGGCTGTATTGGTGAGCTTTTGGTGCAGGGCCCTGCTTTAGCACGAGGATATTTCCAAAATGACAGCAAAACCAAGAGTTCGTTTGTCGAAGATGTCACCTGGCTACCGATAGAAAAGACAAAATTCCGACGATTTTACGAAACGGGAGATTTAGTTCGATACGGCGACGATGGGATTATGGAATACCTAGGGAGAAAGGATACACAAATCAAAGTTCGAGGACAACGGATAGAAGTGGGGGAGATTGAATATCAGATGAAGAAGCTGGAAACCACATTCGAACATGTTGCTGCAGATGTCATCCATGAGAAGCATCTCGCAGCATTTGTGAGTTTCGGGAATGGAAGAAACATGGACGACGCGACAGAAAATGTCAAATTGTTGAGCAGAGATGATGGTATGGGAGAATTATTCTCTCAGTTATTGGCTAATTTGAGCCTCATTTTGCCTCAGCACATGATACCATCATACATCATACCAGTGGCATATATGCCTCACAATAGTGCCGGCAAACTTGATCGAAAACTACTTCAGCAGACAGTATCTCAGCTGTCTATAGATGAGCTGGCTCAATACCTGTCTGGTCAGCGAAAGACCTTCCGCGAGTGTTCCAATGAGACTGAGTTTTGGATTCGGTCACAATGGGCGCATGTGTTGAATCTTCCCGCAGAATCGATCAGTGTCGACGATAATTTCTACCATCTAGGTGGTGATTCCATTCGTATCGTCACCCTTGCCAAAGCCATTCTTAACGAGTATGAAGTTACTTTAGGCCTTTCTATTCTAAACAGCAAGCATACAACAGTAAGCAGCATGGCCAAGTTTGTCGAAAATGCCCGCGAAAATGCCACTGAGGATAGGCCAACCGTGGATCTCATGGAAAAGATACAATCGATTATCAAAGGAATCTCGGCTAATACATCGAACAATTTGGCTAAACACCCGATTGTGAAGCCATCTCAGAAATCGACCGTCTTTCTTACAGGCGCCACAGGATTCTTGGGAACGGAACTTCTCCGACAGCTGTTGCGCAATACCTCAATCAAATCCGTCATAGCACTTGTTCGGTGCAATTCACCACAGCATGGACTGGAGCGAATCAGAGCAACGGCTCAGGCAGCTGGATGGTGGAATAAGCACGACGCGACGAAGATCGAGGTTTGGGTCGGCGACCTGAGTAAACACCAGCTAGGACTAAACGCATCTCAATGGGAGCGACTTTCGGGAATATCTAGGCACCACGGCAATATCGACGCCATTGTCCACAACGGCGCCGTGGTCAACTGGAATGCGGATTACGATAAGCTTGTGGCGCCAAATGTCAGCTCGACTATTGATCTGCTAAATGCTGCTGCTTCGTCCCCGATTCATCCCCGGTTTGTCTTTGTTTCCGGAGGGCTGAAAACAGATCCGGGGGAGAAACCAGCGGAAGTGGCTAAAAGGCTCAGTGGGCTGAACGGATATGTCCAAACCAAGTTTGTGTGCGAAGGCGTCATTCAAGATGTTGTAAAAAGCTTGCCGAAAGAGCAAAACAGGCTATCCATAGTCAAGCCCGGTCGGATCATTGGTTCAGAAAGTAACGGAGTCGCCAATGTCGATGACTTGATTTGGCGCGTCGTTTCAGGAGCTGCCGCAATACATGCTTACCCGGTAGAGCCCTCGGAAAATTGGATGTACATTGCGGATGTTGGCAGTGTTGCTTCCACGGTTCTGAGTCAAGTCTTTCACGAGAATGCCCTTAACTCTTTTGTCCATGTGACTGGCGGAATGCCAACACCAGTGTTCTGGGAATTGGTCAATGAAGAGTTGAAAGTCAAGTGCAAACCTGTGCCATGGGCTGAATGGAAACAGTTGGCACACACTTCCATGGCTACAGTTGGAGACAAGCACCCTCTTTGGCCAGTTCAACACTTTCTGGGTGCTCTCGGTGCTCCAAGATCAGAAAAGGAACTGACTACCGAGTCTAGAGAGCACAAGCAATGGCATAAGGCGGTCAAGAAGAATGTGCAATATTTGATGGAGATTGGGTTTATTGCATTGTCTGTGGAGGAGCTAGGAATTGTGAAGGATGGTGCCATTAAGCGGTTACATTAGATATGGATCCATGATTCATGTCTTTTACATACTCTGTGTCTTTTCGTTTTTTTGCATGTTATTGTTATTTCTCTTCTTATCACAGTTATTGGGCGTTTATTTTTGTCTCTCTTGTTATTGAGCTTTACAATCGTCTACAACCTTAGAACTGCTTGTGTCTGGGCTTTATGTATCACATTTGTTCAAGCGCTTACGTGATCCGCTACAACAGGCGCTGCAACGCCTGAAACATCTTCCGTAGTATAGTGGTCAGTATGCAAGCTTGTCACGCTTGAGACCCGGGTTCAATTCCCGGCGGGAGAGATCCGCCAGACTTCCAAGAGGTCGCCCTTCTTTTTTTCTTTTTTCTTTTTCTTTTTTCTGAATGTACTTTTGGTACCTTTTTTTAGGGCTAATTGTTTAAGTTGCCACTTCTCCTCGGCACGGAGCTGTCATGTCGATAACTCCGCGTGACGGCCTCGTGGCAGCGGACAGCGACGGAGTTGATGCCGGCAGCTTGACTCGAAAACTTGCCCAATTCGGTAATTTTCCCAACTAGATGAATCGAAATACAGTGGCTGACATTTGGACGGCCATGTGGCTAGTGGTCTCTTTAGAATATGTTAGTCTTATGCTTCTTGTTGCATTGCCACCACGATTGGAGGAAAGGTTTGTTGATGGGGTGATTCGAGAAGGATGTCTCGTCTCTTGATGCGTTGTTCTGGAAATAGTTTGTCATCGCTCGTTTAAAGTGTTGTGCAAGCCAATTGACAAACAAAATCGGGTACAAACTGCACGAATGCCCTCAAGTAACGAAGAAAGGTTGAACGCTTAAAAGGAGAAGCAGCAACGACTTACCAGCTGGCTCAAAGACGGCGGCTGACCTTGTCAATCGTGGCTGAATCCGATATTTGGGGATCGATACGCGGAGTTGTGCTTCGGTAGCTATGTAATCAGGTAATAAAACGGACGCGGACGGCAAAGCGGGCAGAGACGGGGTGAGATCTCACCCGAGAAGTCTCAACCTCACCTCAACTCTAGCTCATAAGCAACTCTGAGCCATATAGTTGCCGAGATAATATGCCTTCCGACATCCCTCGTTTAAAAGCCTGGCTGGCAGATGGCTGATACCAGTGGCTTGCTCGGTCTATGAGACAAGGCGCACCGAAACATTCTCTCAGCGAGTTAGCTTCATGCGCAGACTCACTGTGGCCCCTCAGCTTCAGCCACATCAACTTCCAAGAGCTCGGAACTTGGGATTTTGTCAGCGAGCATGAGAAGCCAGTTATGTAATTCCTCTTAGCCGGCGGAGATGAGAACTTCGGAACTCAGCCAAGCGTGGCTTGTTCCAGACCAGCAGCGACTGGCGCCTCGCCAACTCTTGCTCTTGTCGTTTCGGTCTGGGACGCCCTCTTCACTAGTTGAAGTATAGTCGACTTGGTCGATTATCAACACGAGTGTGCTTGGCGATGTCACCGAGACTCAAAATTCTTCAGCTTCATCCAAGATGGCCAAGCGTGGAAATAGAGTTTCATCCAAAACCGACTTGCCACACTTCATACCAATGCAGTGGTTTGGGTTTGGGCTCAAGAACGATGCAGTGAAATATAATAGCAAATGGTAAGGGCGTCGCGTGAGGCCGTTGTCGCAGCCTCTCTTTCGTCTCCAACACTCGAAATAACGACGCCATACCATCTATCAAAATGCGTCATGCACGGCGACAGTAACCACGCAATAACAAGCAGTATCTTCTCATGATCACGCTCATGTTTGGATTGGTCGGCATCACTGCGTCGCCTTGTTAAGATGGCGCCTGTAATACGACCGCGCAGCTTCGGCACTGGCGTCGAGGGCATCGACTGGACTGACTTGACCATCATCATTGTCTTCCTCTCGCTGGCCCTGTACAATGTTCTCGAGCTCCTTTGCATCATTTGGGGCACCTTCAAGCGATATGCCGGGCTGTACTTCTGGTCCTTCCTGATGGCGACGGTCGGAATCGCGTTGTCCTGCATTGGGTTTTGCATCAAATACTTTGGACCTGTGTCACTCGGTTACTTGTCATGCACACTCAGTTTGATGGGATGGGTGTTTATGGTGACGGGCCAATCATTGGTTCTCTGGTCTCGATTGCATTTGGTGCTGAGGAACCAGAAACGCCTGAAAATAATCCTATACATCATCATCATCAATGGAATCGTCTGCCACGGCATGGTCATCCCGCTGGTATACGGATCTTTCTCCTCCAACCCAGAAATCTTCCAGACGCCGTACAAAATTACCGAAAGGATCGAAATCATCGTCTTTTTCTTGCAGGAGATGATGCTGTCTAGCTTCTACATTTTTGAAACAATCAAGCTGTTGCGGATGGGAGGCAGCCTTGGAAACAGGCAATCGAGTCGTCGCTTACTTAAGAATCTCATCCTCGTCAACGTCCTCGTCATGGTCCTCGATATTACAATTGTGGTCCTCGAATTTGCGAATCTCTACGACTTCCAGATATCATATAAACCGTTCGCCTATAGCATCAAGCTGAAGCTCGAATTCACCGTTCTGAATCGCCTTGTTGAGCTGACAAGTGGAGGAAGGCCGATGAACTCAAATGGTCAAAGCGCATCATCTAGTGGTCGCAGCAATAGCACTGGTTCAGCCATCTTGGAGTCCATTGGCGGTGGCTCATATCACGCGTATGCCAAAGGCGGATGCACCGACAACTTGCACAAGCCAACGCCGTCAGAAGTCGAGAATGGGAACAGGGTCATGATGACGACGGCCATCACTGTTCACTGAGAGAAGATATCTCACGACGTTGATAGCCGATATAAGAAGTCCTCGGAGGACTCGGAGGACTCGGCAAGTGGCACATCTAAGGAGTCGAGTGAGGATAGCGAGGAGAAGTCATCATCTCAAATCGATCTAGCGACGAACAGCGGCTTATAGAAAAACTAACGGCCTTTATTGTCGGATTACTGTACGGAGTATGGATGTGTAAATGGAAATGGTATATAGTATTGTATATAATTTGCACGCAAAGCAGAGGCGAACGACGTGCTCGTCATTTGCGAAGTGCACTTCTAGCGGTATTGGAAGACGAAATAATCACTTCCTTTGTGGATATTATATTACGTTTCTTTTCTTGGTGTTTTCATGGCCTGTCGCCAATAATCCTTAGGACTCCAGTTGGGCTAATTCGGCTATTCCACCCCAGTGACAACGTCGTAGTCCGAATATCACAGCCGAAGAGATCCATGATACCTGCTGCTATCGCTACTTCTTCCATGCTAGCATCTGATGTTAGGAAAATGATATGCTGACCAAACTGAAACTAACATGGGCATAGACAGGAATCCTGGCCCAATCATGCGACAACTCATGTCAAAGGATCAGCAAGTGGGTGGGACTTTTCTTCCATGGCCGCTTAGACTTAAGCTTGTAACCGACGGAGCCCCGTTCCTATTGGTGAGATTTTACGAAACTCATAGCCGTGCAACCTGACAGCGCTTAGTTTGACGGTTGTCACTGGGCAGCCAACAGACACGATGTCATTCCTAGCAACTGTTCTTCACTTGCGCACAAATTGTGAGACCAATTCTTCTGAAGTCTACAATTTGAAGAAAAAAGGAAATTCCATTGGGATTTTGTGACAAGATTCCTTTTGGTATCGGGCTGATGCTGGCCAGAGTCGCGCTCCCTGTAACTCTTCAATTTCACCCTGGGCTTATGCCTGCCTCTCTCCCTGCATTAGCTCGAATCCTTCCAGTGCAAAGACTACAAAAACAAGATGTTGCAAGGCAGTTTGATGCTATTTCCAGTGTGTCCTAGCCTGATTGTCGTTTCACGCACAATGATGTATAGGTAGGATTGCTAATCGGATGTCTCGATATTTGATCTGCCATGATGGCCGGCGCTTAGGCTTCTGTTTCTCTACTCCTTAATGTTTTCTTCGCGGGTGTCATTTGGCTGGATAGGCGCATTTCACTATGAAGACGCTCATTTTCCTCGGCACATTCGTACAGCTGCTGGTCCCCTGCTCGGCAGCTCTCAAACAATGCTACTACCCTAACGGAAGCCCGTCAAGCGATTTCCCATGTGACCCCAACGCGAAACAAAGTGCGTGCTGCGGCGGAGGACTTGGAGCTGCATGCCTCTCCAACAAGCTGTGCCAATCGAACGATGGGAATATTATTCGGGGTTCTTGTAGCGACAAGAACTGGAACTCTCCCGAGTGCGCCAACTTCTGCCTTAGTATGACATCAACTCTTTGCTCCCCCTTTACAGCTTAGTCTGTTCATCTGGGTAGTTTGGCAATCCGGTAGATGATTGTGTCTAACATGAATGCGATTGAATAGGTGCGGACACTGGAGGAACCGATCTAATATCCTGCTCCAACGTCACCAACACAGACACATCGTACTGTTGTGATCATACAAACGGTTGCTGCAATAGCGGCGCCGGCCGATTCAACGTTTTGCCAAAAAATCCACAAGTATGGGCGACATGGGATAATGGAGCGACCGTATACAAGGTTGTCGGTACCGTGTTCACCGGCACTCCATCAACTACATCAAGAGCACCTACAAGAGCAACAGCCACAGCAACTACAACAAGCGCTGCCCCGACAAACTCAAGCCCGAGCCAGAGCGACCAATCTTCCGGGCTGTCTAGCGGAGCAAAAGCCGGCATTGGTGTCGGTGTTGCAGTTGGAGTAATACTCATTGCGGTGGTTGCATTTTCGCTCTGGAAACTTCGGCAGAGGAAAGCATCTGCCGGCAATGCAGCTCAGAGACCAGTGCAAAAACTAGATAGCCAGCAAAAGACAATGGCTGAGCTGGATGCTCGAGGGAAGCTGAATCAAGAGCTTCGACCACCGGCAGAGTTAGCAGGGTGACGAAGTTCTTCTTGAACATTAATATCGCGTATATATCTAGACTGAATTAATAATTTTTTAGCGATGCCAAACAGTATTTGGCAATTATGTTTACACGATATTTCATGCATACTGAAGTAAGGAGAACAGCATCATCTATCCAGGCGGTTTAACGATCTGCTATTATCGCCATATTGCTTTCTTCTGGGATCTGAGAATATATGTACCTTACAGTTAGAAGACAGACTTACATCCTCTACCTACCTGATGTGGTATGTATAAAGTGGCGATGAATTATCGGTGTCTGATAGCTCCTAAGACGCGTTTGCTATAAAGTAATTTTGGGCGTTAGATACTGAATAACCATTTTTTAATGTGGTTTGTTAATTACTATCGCTGTAATATGCGAAAGCATTTGTAACCATCAGCGGTTGAAGAGAAAACGCAACCAAGAGCTGAAGGAGATCGAGCTAAACAACCGGGAGCAAGGCGAAAACCCTCTCGGATCTACAGGCACCAATAGCTCGTGAACAGCCACAAGTATTTGATCCGGGGAGGTGGAAGCGCCGAGACCTTACACACCTATTCTAACACCTCCATAGGATGGAGTGTGCCATCCAGAAAAATTTGCCGCCATGGCGTTTAGATTCAGTAGGCGAGGATGGGCGTAGGCAACAGCTTCAACGGTAGTCTCGGAAATGTTTTATGCATATATAGCCCAGGTAGATAACGCCATTGGGTTATTTTATTCTCCGTCGAGAATTAGGTACCGGCTAAATACTCATCGAAATGGTGTGAATCTCGATGCATATGGTTGGACGATGGACCGATGCTTTTATAGTAGCGGTAGTATTCTGCTACGCTTACTTTTCTACGAATTTGTTTCGATTCACCATATGCTAGGAATAGCACTCTATGACGGGTCATCGGCATTATAGCTACTATTGTATCAAGCAATTGTATAATAAATTAAGGTTAGTTTTCCGAGTGAGCCGCTGCATCTCGGGCGGCAATCTGGGGAGCATATTAGCAATAGATGAGAAATCCCCAACTCCCGCAGGTCACTACCCAATGGCGTTAGCTTTCCGAGGCAATTTCCTCTTCCGCCCATCTACAGCATATCGAAAGAAGTAAACCATCGAGTGCTGATTGGCGCTTAGTAAGTAACGGGTGTTACGACACCGTATCAATGAGAGCATCATAAACCTAATGACCAATATAATCTAACTTGTTAACTATGATTCGAGTTGGTTTGGACAATTGATTTCATGACAGGTGTTATATGACCTTGTAAAGATTACACGGTTGATACCTGCCATAAAAATGCGTATTACATGGCTGAATAGTTTGATTCGTTTTGGATCATCATCGGTACAACGTGACCCAAACAAGACTTAATTATAAATGATTAATTTGACAGACACAATTCCTTACATGCTGATCATAGCTTGCATGGCAACAACCCCACGAACTAGAGCTGCACCTCAACTACTTCCGACCAAGATATCTCCACTTATTCAGTAGAGATCCCGTATTCGACGTATGATCTAGCTTCAAGGGGTTGAAGAAAAGAAACCCGGATAGATGCGGTAGTTGATGAATGGAAAGAAGTGATTCATGTTGTGGGCTCCGATTTCGCTCGGGTTATCTATAAGATGTATGCCTCCAGGCATTCTCTCTGCATCATTTTGCACCAAACAATTACTGCTATAACATTCTTCCGACAATTTTATTCGAACCAGATTTGTAAGAGTAGTTACTATGGAGTATCATCCTGAAACCTCTGCCCTACATGCCGACGACGAGTTGGATGTGACCAATGATGTGGCACCTCCTCTCCATGTGGCAAGCACTTTTCGGTTTCCCTCAGATCCTGCGCAACTCGTTCCATTGAGGCATCGAAATGTAAGTTGTAAATACATCAAAATTCCTCTATATACCGAAGACTGACTGAAAGATTACTCATAGGCAGAAGACAAAAGCCACGTTTACGCTCGTCTGACAAATCCCAACACAACCAGATTCGAAACACTACTTACGTCTCTTCTTAAGGCGCCCTCATTGACATATACATCCGGACTGGCAGCTTTATTAGGCGTATTGTTTTGTCTTAAGCCTCGTCAGATATCCATTGGCAAAGGATATCCTGGATGCCATGGAACAATCGCGCTCGTCAGTGGCCTAAATGGAATGAAGAAGCTGCCTCTGGATTGCGCAGCAGAAGACCTTCAGACAGGAGATGTCATCTTCCTGGAGACTCCTGTCAATCCTACTAGTGTCGCTATGAATATCCAGGATTTTGCTAATAAGGCACACTCGAGGGGAGCCATCCTAGTCGTGGATGCCACGTTTGGCCCTCCAGGACTTCAAGACCCATTCCTGCATGGTGCCGACATTGTACTTCACTCCGGGACCAAATATCTTGGAGGACATAGCGACATGCTCTGTGGTGTCGTTGCAACAAATAATCGAGAGTGGTATACGCAGTTGAAGAAAGAGCGGTTCTTCTTGGGCGGCGTGATGGGCAGTCTTGAAGGCTGGCTTGGCGTTCGCAGCATGAGAACTCTTCATCTTCGAGTTGTACGACAGAGCGAAACGACTACAAAATTGGTTAAATGGCTCAGCACATATCTCAAGGCTGATGAAACTAGTGGGGTGCAAGAAAAATCGGAATCACAAATTATCAAGGCCACTCTCGCCAGCATCACCCACGCATCTCTTCAGGCGGCTGACCTGGAGCAAGGGTGGCTCAAGTCTCAAATGCCTAACGGCTTTGGACCCGTCTTCTCTATATGCCTAAAATCTCGAAATATGGCCAATAGATTTCCAAGCAAGTTGAAGTTATTCTCTCATTCAACTAGTCTTGGAGGAGTTGAGAGCCTCATTGAGTGGAGGACAATGACAGATCCTGAAGCCGATCCTACGCTTCTTCGTATTAGCATTGGAGTAGAACACTGGGAGGATCTTAAGGCTGACATATTACAAGCTTTGAAGGCTGTCTTACAAGAGGAAAAGGAATAATGGATAACGGCGATATTCTCTTTCTTGTAACTGTTGCTATGTTGCAGTTGAACCGAAACAAGATTTTCTTGCAATGTGACAGATGTGATGCTTGATATTACTATAAAAATTCTACAAAACATATTATCTTTGATGCTACATTGCAAAACAAAACATATTATCTTTGATGCTACATTGCAAAACAAAAAATATCTATTTTTGATGGGCTTCTATCTAAGCTTCTTAGGTAACTATAGTTACTACATGTAAGCTTTGCTATATGAGAGTTACACCAAGTAGTCGAGTTGTTCATCAAATAGCACCATTGAGCTACTCCTGATAAGTAAGCAGCAACTTTGACGTCTCAGTTGACAGTAACAGTCGTGGGCTTGGAAACATATGTATCCGCCAACGAATGCTGCTCGTTCAAGCTTGCATCCACCAACTTCGGGGCAGCAAAGATGACGGAGCTTCCCATAACTGGGGCATATTTCTTGACTGCTACTGGACGGAGTCCAGCACGGTCAAGAATAGAATCCCACTGTGACGCAGTCCGCTCGGAAGATCCAAATAATGTGTACATCTGGAGATCAAGACCTGCAGGCCAAACATGAGATCCCTGATCGGCAATGACAACCTCATCGATTAGCACCAGTGAATCAGCCGACATGGACGGGACAATGTTAGACAGGATCTGAGCCGCCTTATCGTCATCCCAGTTGTGGAGAATGGCTCGCAGGTAATAGTACTTGGCTCCTTTAACCATAGTTAGTCGCTTATCCAAGTTAACACACTCGAGACATAAGACTTACCCTTGACGGGCTGTGTGTTGAAGAAGTCATGTGCCATCAGCTGGAATCCCTTGACGTCCGAGGCATTCTTGATAGTCTCCTCACGGTCCTGAACCACCACTCGACCAGCCAGTTTAGGATACTTGGCCAGTAAATGCTTTGCTTGGTGGCCAGTGTTACCGCCAATATCCACGAATACCGGACCTTCGTGATCGCTGATCACAGTAGATTCGAGCGGAATCACATCGAGACAGTTACCTTCTTTGGGGATACCCATAAGGCTTTGGAAGTCCTTCAACAGGTCTGGGTGCTGCTTCAACCAAGGAAAGAGGCCCAGTTCCGTATTGAGGCCTTTTTGAAGAGCAGAAGCCTGTGATCGGTTTTGGTATCCCGTCTCCTTCAGGAAGTCGGGCAGCGCTTGGAAGGCAGGGCTGCTGACTGCATGGAAGAAGCGCATGGGGCTCTCGATTCGAGGATCTGCCAAAGCGTACGTCATCTTCCTGGCTACATATTGGTCCGGAGCAGTCTCTGCAGCAAGGCGATTAGCAACCAAGTAGCGCATGATGCGGCCAACAAGAGTCGGGTCAGCCATGGTGGGCTTGGCCAGCTCCTCGGAAGACAAAGGCGTCTTGCTCTCCGCTAGAGACTTGAAGACTCCAAGATCACCACCAATCTTAATAAGTGCAATTTGCCGACCCTGTTTGAGGAACATCATTAGTAACACGTCGATGACAAGTAATATTGTTTTTCTCTATGTACTTACAGCATTGAGGAAGCGCAGCATACTGTCGTAAGGAGTTTCAAGTTCCTCTGCAGATTCTTGCAACGACGCAATCAAGCGGTGCCTGTTGGATTCGTCAAGGGATGCTGGCGGAATACTCTTTTCGGAAGCCACGAGGCCTGCCACGAGACTTGCAACTGACTGATCTTCATTTTTGCTGTTCCCATTCAAAGGCTTGTCCCCGTTAGTGGCATTATCGCTGTGAGCCTCGCTGCTCCCATTCGTCTCAACATGACCATTTTGCAATGCCTTCTTTACAGTCTTCGATTCGCCATTGAGGAATGAAAGTGGGTCATGACGTGTGAAGCTGACTTCTGCTTTCTTAGCCACGGTCAATCCTAGTTGACCGTGCTCAAGGCGTGGGGCTAGACCATCAATAGAATCAAGAGTGAAGTTGTCAATGTTGAGCGAATCCTCCGGGCGGACCATGCGACGTCCCTTGAGTGTCTTGAGAATAGACTGCTCTTCAGGTGTCAGCTTCTTCTCAAGTTCATCGAGAGCCTTGCGGTTGCTCTCATCGTAAGCATCGCCATCGAGGCCGAGTTCCTTGAGCTTCTTCACCAAGGCTTCCTTCTCCTCGAAGGAGACATGGGCAAATGCTTTGAAGCAGAATTCTACAGTCTTGGAAATTTCGGCCTGGGTCAGCTTTCCTCTGGCGTCTGCATCAACTTGACCTTGGATAACTGTAATAGAGAATGTTAGAATGCTCAGGCGGCGTAGAAGAATAATATGGAATTGACATACTGGGTCTAAAGAGATCAAATGCTCTTTCAAAGGTCTCCTCATCGAAGTCATTGATAACAGGCTCGTCTTGAGACCTGATCTGCTTCAATGCACTCGAGACTACCACGAGGAAGCGAGTGTAGCTCTCGGCTGTCTTCTTATCGTGCCACGATGAGGCAACTTCCTCACTGCAATCTCCTCGAATGGCCGCAGCGATTGTTGTAGCTGCCGACAGACCGCCTGAAAGAGCCAGGTGTACGCCCGAGGAGAAAAAAGGGTCAATGAAAGAACCAGCATCTCCGGCGATACGAACACCCGGGAATGCATATTTCGAGGCACTGTAGGACCAGTCAGACGCTGACTTGATGTCCGAAACGAGTTCGGCGTTGGCAAGTAGTTCTTTGATGCCGGGAACGAGGTCCAGAGATTCAACGTAGAAGCCTTTGGAAGATGGCTCAGCCATTTTTCGCTTCTTCTTGGCGGCCATTTCCTGGTTTTGAACAACTCCAACTGAGTGGCGGCCATTGTGGAGAGGGATGAACCAAACCCACCCACTACCGTCTAAGGAATAGTAAAGATTTGTGTTAGTAAATCATCTCTAAGATTGTAACAGAGAGTTCAAATGACCGGAGCATACCTTTGAGTGCTTCGAAGTACGGTGCGCCCTCTTTGTGCGTTCCAACACCATGAACTCCGCCATTCTTCCAATAGCCCCAGCTAGCAACATTCTTGAGGCCCTGGTTATATGATCGATTCTTCAGATACTTGGTGCTGATCAAACCTGCTCGTCCTGACGCATCTACGACGTAGTCAAATGAAACTGTGCCAGAGCTGCCATCTTTGCGAGTCCAAGTGGCGGATACGGGGCGACCCAGGCTCTGAGAGTCAAAAGTAGCTGGAGCAAACTCAATGGAGGCTACCTTGGTTTCGTCAAATGTCTTGACGCCGCACTCCGCTGCATGCTTGAACAGCAACTCGTCTGCCTCGGATCGAACAACGTTCCAGGCGTAGCCTCCAGGTCCGCCGGCTGCGATGAAGTCCGTGTCTGGGATAAGAGAGTTTGTTTAGTCAATGGTTTATTACTTATTGTGGCTAAGGAAGTAATGATCGCCAATGGCTTTTGGGGACTTACATGTTTCTGGTCGAGTCCAATTGAGACGGAAAGCACCGCCTTTCTGTTCTGGGCGTCAGCCAACATTTCTCTCTTTCCTTCTCTTCGTATATTCTGTTCTACGGTTAGATAGCGCAGTGGAAAATGAATACCTTGATATTAAACCCATGGGCATCCCACTTTTCGTAGGCATCGATAAATTTGAGAAAGTGTCGCATAGAGGGAAGCATGCTTTCGCCAATGTGATATCTGATATATGCGTGAGATAATCCCTGGTTCAAGTGCTATCTAGTGATACCTACCTCGGGAATTTTTCTGCCTCAAGGAGGACTACTTCGATGCCCTCTCGAGCAAGAGCCGAAGCAGCATAAGAGCCTGCTGGTCCGCCACCAATTACCAGCACCGTGCACTGTTCCGGAATGGTGGCCATTTTTGTAAATGTTCAAGAAGTTGAAGAAATAAGATATTCTATGTGTTTAGTTGAAATCAAAGCAATGGCTGTCTATTCTGCGCTGGTGTTTGTTGTTGAGTGTGAACGTGAATGAACGGATAATGGAAGCATATATACTGCTCTCATTCAAGCAATGGAGATTGCAGTCGAATGTGGAACATCGTCTACATGTTGCCTTCATGATTGATGCTGTACAGGATTCAGTCAGGATGCTGACATGCTGTAAATTCTGGTGGCTTTGGCGTTTGTCTCAACATCCTACAAATCAATCCCACATCCTGTCGGAAGGATTTCGGGACGTTGTTTTTTGAGCCGCCTAGCAACAGCCTTGCTTATTCTCGGAATCCGACCTCCATCTTTTACGCTGGACGACCTCAACAGTTACGCGACGGCGGTAAAATCTGACACGGCAGTTGTTAGGTTTCCTGATTACCATCCAATACAGAGATAGGGCGGTAACACTGGGCGTCAAGCCTCATTCGAATTGCAACACGCCTGAAACGATGTAGTTGTCAGGATCAAGTAGGGCTGCCAGTAGTTTAGACCGCTCTGCTCGAATTTAGTGACATGCCAGCCAATAGAACCCTCACACACACGCGCCAATTACTTTGTGATTAACCTACATGTTGTTATTGCGTAGTTACTATAATGAGGAATCATCGATAGACGTATGGATCCGAACTTAAGAGGATTTTATTAGGAAGGATTAAGATATCCTTGGCATGGTCTGGGGGAGCACCAATGCTGATCACTCACACCGCTACCCTGGATTATTTTGGTCTTCACGTTCAAAGTCTATAACCTTTTCTCAGCGGTGCACACATCTCTGTATGCATTAACGATATGTCTCATAATTCTTTCTTACTCACTTTCTGAATCGGTAGTCGCTGTTCGCTACTACCATCTCGATGCCTTCAACCACCAAACCCAAGGGATTTTACTCGTCCGGCTTCTGGACAGAGTATCTCACAACACAGCGAAACAAATTGCCTGAGCTGTCCGAAGTTGATGATGATATATCTGATTGTATCGTGCGATTTCTCGGCGGTAATCCAGGAGACATGCAGCTTCAGGGAACCAACACCTATCTCGTTGGTACTGGAAATACTAGAATACTCATTGACACTGGAGAGGTAAGTCATTTACTTCTTCCTCGAGCGTTATTACCATGTCGCCGCTTATCAGACAATCTGCATTTTAACTCTCCTTCACTCAGTTACTCAGTTATCTACTATTTTCACGCATAAATCAAGCGTATTATTTCTATTAAATAGAATCTACTAAGCTAACAACAAATATTGACAGGGACTTCCTCAATGGGCCGTGAATTTGACCAGATACCTCGAGGATCATGACATATCAATTTCTCATGTTCTTCTAACGCACTGGCATGGTGATCATACCGGAGGTGTTGCGGATCTTCTTGCCCATGATCCTACCATAGTGGTCTACAAGAACCAGCCGAATAAAGGTCAACAGGCCATCAAAAATGGTCAGATCTTCCAAACTGAGGGCGCGACTCTACGAGCAGTGTTGACGCCTGGACATACCACTGATCACACTTGCTTCGTACTGGAAGAAGAAAATGCATTGTTTACGGGAGACAACGTATTAGGCCACGGTTACAGTGTAGCTGAGTGCCTGGGAGACTACACGACCAGTCTTCGCTTCATGGCAGGCTTGAGATGCTCTGTTGGCTATCCTGGCCATGGAACAGTGATACGTGACCTACCGCGTAAAATGGCAACTTATATCACGCAGAGGGACTCTAGAGAGCAACAGGTCTACGCAGCATTAATTCAGCAGGCCTCGTCTAGTGGCCAAGACAGTGGTAGAAGTAACAGTAGTAGTAGTGGAAGCGACTCTGGTAGTGGCGATGATGAAGATGACAGTGAGATGGGCCTATCGACATCTGACATAGGTCTCCGTTTATACGGAGAAGTCTCTAAGGACGCTGCAACATTTGAATCAGCTCTAAAGCCTCTTTTGAACCAGGTGCTGTTCATGTTGGCAGAGAGCGGCAAAGTTAGCTCAAAGTTAGTAGGACCAGATAAGACTCGACACTGGTTTGCAAAGGGTGTAACCTATTAGATAACTTATTGATACTTCTTCTTCATTGTCTAATCTCAAACTGAGTAAATAGTAGTCTGTGAAACTATCAAAACGGCCATAACAGAAAGGGGAGAGGTGAACTCGTCTCTGAAAACTCGCCCATTTCACGCCCACAGAGGTAACTGTCGACGGATTCCCGTAGGACCCGAGAGAAAACAGGACAATGCACCGAGTCGGATTCCGAGCTTTCGATTATAGTCTCTCTTGACAGCAGTGTAACAGAGTGAGATGTGAGTCTGAATTGGGCAAGCCGCTTTTGGCTTCAAGTGGTCGCCTCGGCTGACGTTTCGAACACAAGGCAATCCTATGTAGGAATCATTAGCACACGGCTTTGAACCTCCTATGTATTATACATATCAAAAGATGAGGCGAAATTGAGGTTCATGTGTTAGATCACTGAAGAAATTGGGATTTAATAGTCCATCCCGTCCCTCTTCAGATCTGGGACTGGTCACCCATCTCCATCTCCTTGTCATAGAAATTTCATTTTTCATACATATTTCCTTTGTGTTCAAGCTTCTTTGAACGGTCTATTTACTTCAAAATACTCTTGCATTGACTCTGCATTTGATGCATACACACGGTTGACGCCGACTCCTTGACCATGAATGAAAACGCCAACACTCCCTCCGGAGCCACTTCGCCCCACGTCGAGCCTTTAGACGTCAACATCGACGCTGATACAATTACCAAGTTCATATTATTTAGTCACGAGTTTCCGAGCGGTGATGTCAAAGACTTATTACGCAGACTCCACAGATATGCTAAGTTGCCTCGGTATTCTCAGCTTGCTCGCTTCTTGCAGGAGTGCGCTTCGGTCTTGAAACAAGAAGTCCAGAAGCTACCACGGCCTCTGCGTGACCAAGTTCCGCCATTTTTTGATGTCGTTACCCTGGCTTCTCACTGGGAAAAGCTCAAATCTAGCTCTCTGTGTGGCACTTGGGAGGGTGCTTTCCTCTGCATCTATGAGATTGCGATGCTCATTGGGTGAGTCTTGCTAGTGATTTTCTCCTCTTCTTCCCTCACCTATGAACAACACTTTTATATCTCGTCTTATATAATAGATGAAACTAACAACTATCATTTAAATATTAGACACCATGAAAAAAATAACATTCCATACTCCTACGGAACAGAAGAGAACATCTCAGCAACTTGTTTGGCAGGCATCAGCGTCGGCCTCTTTCCAGCCGCAGCAGTAGCTGTATCTACTTCTCTCGTGGACCTTGTCTATTATGGAGTGGAGAGCGTTCGGATGGCCTTTGCGTTTTGTGTTCACGTGGGCCGTATTTCGCAGCTCCTTGAGCCAACAGATCGTAACGAATCAACGAAATCATCCGTTAGCTGGGCCTCTGTGGTAATAGGTGTTCCAGCTGAAGTAGTTCAGTCGGAATTGGATCGCTTCAACGGCCAACAAGAGATTAACGATATTGGATTGAAGACAGTACCTCTGACTAAGGTCAGCATCAGTCATGTTGATCAAGCCTCGGTTGGTGTCACCGGCCCTCCAGCTCGTCTCGAGAAGCTCTTCTCCCAGTCTGAGATACTTGGCTCATCTCGTCACTCACCACTGCCAATTTCTGGTGGTCTTTGCCATGTATCCAATGTGTACGACCTCGATGATGTCCGTTCTATCCTTGAGACAGCGAAAGTGTGGGAGAGATGGGGCTCCCGTTCTGTCCAGTTACCACTGCTCTCGCCTTACACAGGAGGCCCATTTATGGCATCAGATGCATATCATTTGATTGAAGCCATCTGCACCGAAGCTCTAACTAAGCCGTTGTATTTTGACAAGATCGCCGACGGTGCGGTGGCGCAGCTTTCGCATAACCCAGAACTGGCCATGTCGACATGCCAAATTCTCCATTACAGAACGTCACTCATTTCAGACACAGTCATATGTGATGTCGCAGATAAACTGCCATCTGTGAATATTCAGCAGGGCGATCTGGTGGATTGGGCCGTGCAAGACGAACACACATTTGATCAGCCTCATGGCATCTCAAGCACCCCACAAAATTCCAAGCTGGCCATTGTTGGTATGGCATGCCGCATGCCAGGCGGAGCTGATAGCCCCGAGGAATTCTGGGAACTTTTAGTGAACGGTGTTGATACTCACACCATTGTTCCCCCGGATAGATTCGATGTTGAAGCGCATTTTGATCCCACTGATGAGATGGAAAACAGCATTGGGACAAAATTTGGAAACTTCATAGCTAATCCTGGACATTTTGATGCTGGATTCTTCAACATGTCCCCGCGCGAGGTAAGATACACTCCAACCTTTGAACTTGGATGCTTGACCGTCTAACAATAAAACCATTACAACAGGCTGAACAAACAGACCCGATGCAACGTCTAGCACTTGTTACGGCATATGAAGCGCTAGAGATGTCTGGCTTCGTGCCGAATCGGACACCTTCATCTCATGTGTCACGGGTGGGAACCTACTACGGCCAGGCTAGCGATGACTATCGTGAGGTAAATGCAAGTCAGAAGATTGGCACATATGGGATTCCTGGTACAGAACGAGGTTTTGGGAATGGTCGCATCAACTATTTCTTCAAATTCCAGGGACCGAGTTTCAACATCGACACGGCATGCTCTAGCGGCTTAGCTGCTGTTCATGCGGCCTGCTCGGCACTGTGGGCTGGTGATGCGGATACGGCTATCGCTGGAGGTCTGAATGTTATTGTGAGTTATAAGATGGAATCTAAGATATGAAGGGTTGGTGCTGACCTGAGAAAAGACAAATCCGGATATTTATTGCATGCTGAACAAGGGGCATTTCTTGTCCAAGACAGGCCAGTGTAAGGTGTGGGATGCCGCAGCTGATGGATACTGCCGTGGAGACGGAGTCGGCTCAGTGGTCATCAAACGGCTCGACGATGCCCTTGCGGATAACGACAACATATTGGCGACTATCGTAGCTGGTGCTACGAATCACTCGGCAGAGAGCATTTCTATAACTCAGCCACACGCCGGTGCCCAGAAAGACAATTATCGTCAAGTAATGGACAGTGCGGGTGTCAATCCTCTGGACGTCAATTATGTCGAGCTGCACGGTACGGGAACCCAGGTTGGGGACGCTGTGGAATCAGAATCAGTGCTCGACTTCTTCGCGCCTTCAAATCGCCGTCGAAACTCCGAACAACGTCTGAATCTGGGCGCAGTTAAATCAAATATTGGCCATGGTGAAGCAGCTGCAGGAATTGCCTCGTTGATAAAGGTTTTGCTGATGTATCAGCACAACACGATTCCGCGTCATGTTGGCATCAAAACGACGATGAACCCAGTGGTGGTTCAGCATTTGACTAACCGAAATGCCGGTATCTTGTTAGAAAACAGTCCCTGGCTTCCAAAATCCAATGGCACAAAACGTTACTCTGTTGTAAACAGCTTCGGTGCTCATGGTGGAAACACAACGTTATTGCTCGAGGATGCACCATTGCCAAGTATCCAAGGAGACGACCATGACTCTTTCTCAGAACCAGAAACATGCCAAGTGGTTTGCATCTCAGCTAAAAGTAAAGCCTCGCTTCGAGGTAATATCAGCGCTTTGCTCCGTCATCTTGATGCTAACAAAGAGACAAAACTGAGGGACCTCTCCTATACAACATGTGCTAGGAGAATACACCATCACATCCGCATCGCTGCATCGGTTGCTAGTACTACTCAGCTTCACAAATTCTTGGAAGCTGCCGCTGGAAATGTCGATGCACACGCAAAACACGTCTCCACAGCCAAACAGAGAGCTATTGTGTTTGCCTTTTCCGGTCAAGGATGCTTTTACCAAGGTGCTGCCGAGAAACTGTTCCAACATGCGCCCTTGTTTCGCGACCAGGTCCTCCAGCTAGACAGAGTTGTGTGCCGATTGGGATTTCCTTCTGTACTGGCTGTTATCATCGGTAATGCAGCGAACCTTATTGATGTTGGCCATTCGAAGGACTCATCTAGTACGGGTAGCCAGACGGGTTATGAAACTCCGGCATCATCTGACGACTCCAGCATAATCTCTTCGACAGTGACCGTGGAGAGTCCACTTGTCGTTCAGCTCGCTTTAGTAGTCTTACAGATCGCCTTAGCGCAGTATTGGAGACTACTTGGCATCACGCCTGGAGCTGTTATCGGCCATAGCTTGGGAGAATATGCTGCATTCGCTACGGCCGGTGTCTTGTCTGTAGCAGATGCCCTGTATCTGGTAGGCAAGAGAGCCAAGCTTACGCTCGCCGCTTGCGAACCTGGCAGCCATGTCATGCTGTCTGTCCGTGGTGTCTCGACTGACCGTATCGCCGAACTGTGCCGAGAGAGTGAGAAAGAGCACCATTACGAAGTCTCGTGCATCAATGGGCTCACAGACATCGTCATCAGCGGCTCGCGAACGGACATGGTTGCGATGCGTGATATGCTGCAAGATGCTGGTCTCAAGTGTCTTCTGCTTGACATCCCTTTCGCTTTTCACTCTGCACAGCTGGAACCCATACTGGACTCATTTGAACATGAAGCTAAACGCGTCACATTCAAAGCTCCCACGATTCCGGTCATCTCTCCGCTACTCGGAAAGTGTGTCTCCGAGGGTGATATCATTAACGAGACCTATTTACGGCGTGCCACGCGTGAGCCTGTCAATTTTGTCACTGCGCTGGATGCTGCTAAGGCAGATGGTCTTATTGACGAAAAAGCTGTTTGGATTGATATAGGACCTCAGCCCGTCTGTACTTCTTTCGCACGCAATCACTATGAGAAGGGATCGACGCAGACTTTAGCATCCCTACGACAAGGAGATAATATGCTTTCTACCTTGACAGGAAGTCTGGCAACGCTGCACTGCTTAGGTCTGCCTGTTGCGTGGAATGAGTATTTTGCCTCGTATGAGAAATCTCTTCGCCTCGTTCACCTTGAGCCGTATCAATGGAATCAGAAGAACTACTGGCTCCAATATGAGGGCACATGGACACTGGACAAGGCGCACCCCGGGCTCGTGAAGACGGAGAAAACCAACGACTCAACGCCTCCGTCTTTCTTTACATCGTCCGCACAACAAATTATTTACCAAGAGTTTACCGAGTCTACAGGGCGAGTGACGATCCTGTCCAACTTGGCTCACCCCGACTTAGTTGGTGCAGCCAATGGACATAAAATAAATGGACGCAGTGTTGTAACTGGGGTATGTTTAACTCTTTCTCCCTCCTTCCCCTAGAGTTGTCGATGTCTCACTAATCACTTCTTTCACAGAGTATATGGGCGGATCTTACCCTCACTGTTGGAGAATACTTGTACAAGCGCATGATTCCTGACGCTGACAAGTTATACATGGATGTGAGAAATATGGAGGTGGTAGAGGCGCAAGTTCTATA
This sequence comes from Trichoderma harzianum CBS 226.95, assembly GCF_003025095.1. NCBI lineage: Eukaryota > Fungi > Ascomycota > Sordariomycetes > Hypocreales > Hypocreaceae > Trichoderma > Trichoderma harzianum. The sequence goes on from NW_020209258.1 coordinate 554,066, forward strand.
CGACCAGAAGTCTTCCGAGTCGGCGCCGCCTCACTTTATTCAAGCTGAGGGAGTCTTGGACATGTCACACAAGCAAACTCAAATAAGCTTGTATACAGCAAATCCTGATGGTACTCACAAGTCTGACAAGGCATTCGCCACAGCAACGGTTGTCTACGAAGATGCCCAGACCTGGCAATCTGAGTGGCAGATAGCTTCACATCTCGTTGTTGCACGCACCAATTCGCTGTGGAAGGCAGCGGCAGGTGAAGATCTTTCAACCAACAGCAGAGTTAGCAGACTATCCCAGAGCGCCGTGTATCAACTCTTCGCAAACGTGGTAGACTATGGTGAGCGATATCGTGGCATGCAGCGGGTAGCACTGGCCGAAGACACTCAGGAGGCGACTGCAGACATCACACTGGATATCGACCATCACGGCACCTGGCATACGCCTCCTCACTGGATTGACAGTACATTCCAGTTAGCTGGTTTCGTCATGAATGCCTTTGGTGTCCAAGGTACTGGAGAAAACGCAGGATCTTCTCGCGACTTTTTTTACATCACACCGGGATGGAATCATTTCCGGCTAGCTGAAAAGCTTGAGCCGGGCCCGAGTGTCACTTACCGCAACTACGTCCGCATGTTCCCTGTTGAGGGAGAGCCTGGAGCCTTTGCAGGCGATATATATCTGCTGCGTGGCGAAAAGGTTGTGGGTGTGTGTGCAGGCCTCAAGTTCAAGCGCGTTCCGCGTGCTTTGATGCCCATCATGTTCCCATCTCGCCAGACAGGGAAGAATCGCAACCAGGGTCCTATTCCCGCTCAAACTAGCAAGACCACTGCTTCCAGTGGGCCCGAAAAGGTGAAGCCACCAATGCCCACAGTGTCGCACCCACGACGGCAAAATCCCGTTGTCACAACACAGTTACCAGAACCAATTGCACCGACACCACCACCTACCCAGAAGAAGCCGAAGCAGGCAGGTGGCGAACAAAGCCCTCACGTAGCCGCCTGTCTCGAGCTCATTGCGGATGAAACGGGACTGGAGTTGGAGGATTTGGCTGGTGAGGCTGCTTTTGCTGAGTTGGGCGTGGATTCTTTGATGTCGCTCGCGTTGTCTGGCAAGTTGCGGGCAGAGCTAGGCATTGAGGTTCAGGCATCCATTTTCATTGAATGCCCTACTGTTCAAGAGTTGATCAACTGGCTGAGTAAGTGATTGGATGAAATAAGTGGTCAAAATAAGTCATAGGGCTTGGGTCCATACTAGATTGTTACTATGCCCAGAGGTGTTGGTGGGCAGATGATGGATATTTCGATCGCAATAAGTTGAGAACACAAATTATGATGATTAGCATGTAGAAGATAGAACATTGGCTCTTACAATTTTATTTGAGAATTTTTGCATCATCTTTTCATCAACGATTGAATGCCGTTGAAACACAAGCCAGTGAATTACCATTACCGAGCCAAGTTCCTGAAACAACATACCCTACATCTGAATCACAAGTAGTCAGCGCCATGCCTCTTACATCAGCTACATAGATTATCTAAATAGCCAGTAAATCGAAGAAATAGGCGATTGAATAGTCCGATTATATGGGATTTAAATACGAAGACAGACTTCATCACTGGGGTAAATGTCTTATAGAGGAAGCATTGTCTATCTAACTAACTATAGCATCTATAATAGAACTAAAATACAGAAAGCATACACGACGGATCCAACAGTCTTGATACATATTCGTTTGTCTGAGTTCTAACCAAGCCTTAAGCAGCTAAATGTGAGTCTTCGCCTTACAAGTCTTAACAGTTGGCCTCTAGGAAATAACCAATAGATAATGACAATGTGCATATACAACGCAACGCCATATCGTACATTTATTTGAAGAGCTTATAGCCGCCGGGAGATTTCTTTTGGAACACACCCTTGGGGTCATACTTCTTGCTAACAGCCCGGAGTTTGGAGAGACTCTTGTTGCCCCACGTGCTAAGCACGTTCTGTGAAATATCAGCGTAGTTGAGGTAGATGAAGTCGAGGAGATATCCACGCGATTTCAGGAATGATCTTTGCTTGTTGACAATGTCGTTGATGACCGATTCAACCAATGCATCGTCAGACTCGTTATTGTAGGCAGCCGTCATATCGATGAGCGCATCGTCGGTCTTCCCAGGAGTAAGACCAAACATATTAGTGCCATTAGTAACCGGCTGAGGTTGTAAGAGGAACTCAATGAAGAGCCCCTTGACATTGGCGAGAGCAGTGATGCGTTTCTCCCAGATTTGAAACAACTCCGTGTAGACGGCGGCAGGAGGGTTTTGGAAAGTTAAGGTGAGTTGATATGATCTGTAAGGATATACGTAACGACATTAGCCAATGCAGCTGATTCAAACTGCATAGTTATTACGTACCGGCCTGTAGTAGCAGGAAGATTTTCTCCAAATGCTTCCACCACTTTATCAACAGTGGCAAGCTCCGATGTGCCACCGAGGTTGGGGATCTTGGTGAAGGCGTCGTAAACGGCTGGGTTTGCAACATCTTCAACATACCACATGGCGTCGGAGACACCAAAACCTTGACCTGTATAATACAAGAATACTCCCATCATGGCAGCGCTATCGTAGTTGGCGGGCTTCATGAAGTTACTGAAGGCTTTGGCATGTGCCGAAAGCACGCTATCAGTGTAGTTATAGCTGAGGTCGCTATACCACATGTTTCCTAGTGGGAAAGTAGCAAGATCAAATCGAGTGACAATACCAAAATTGTTAGAGCCACCCTTCAGGGCGAGCCAGAGGTCGGGATAAGAACTCTCGGTGGCATAGACGACTTTACCGCTCGCAAGAACAACTTCGTAGCCGTAGACGTTATCACAGCTGTAGCCGTGTCTGCGCGATAAAAATGTGATACCACCTGAGTGAGGGCAAGTTAGCTTTCTATAAAGTTGAAAATGGTAAATATGAACACATACCGCCGGTAACAAAACCACCCGCTCCAATACCTGGAACACGACCTCCCATAACGGTCAAGTTATAAGGTACGAGCTTGGGGTAAATGTCACTGAAAACTGCACCGCCGCCGAGACGGGCAATTTTGTGGTCCTTGCTCAAATCCAAACCATTCAACGAACGCATATCGACCGTGATACCATCGTCAATATTTGCGGCTCCAGTCCAGAGAGTATGACCACCACCTCTAACAGCAAATTTGACATCTCCACAATCAGCAATTAACTTGATAAACTGAGACACTTCAGAGGTGCTTGTGGGTCTGAAAATGCAGCTAGGATTTAATTCGCGTTCCTGGCCACTGTAATAAGAAGAAATGGATGAATTGTATGTCGTACTGTCTGGGTAGAAGACGCGACCCGGAATCTGAGCATCGAGGCGCCTGCATGTCTGCACCACAGACGCAGCAACTGGTAGAGCTGCTGCAAGGAGATGGAGAACAAATCGATACATGTCGAATCTATTGTCTCAGATACAGCACTTTGGCAGTAATCTGCGATTGAAGTGTAGGGCAGTCCAAGTTGAAACGACAGACCAAGAGGGCAGAGAAGAATAAAGAAAGATAGTTGCAGTTCAATATCATGTAAGGAAATTGAGGTTAATGAACGAATGCCTGAATCTCTTCTTACTGGTCTCTATATAAGATATCAATGGTCATCAAGATTCTCATAGATATATATGTCTTCTTCCTATCCATTATCTAAAAGTGAGGCTTTCACGTATGAAGGGATGCCTGGTAAACCACAGGATGCCTCTCAGCTGTGATGAAAATAGACGCGGTTATCCTAACTACAAAGAGCCTCGTAGCCTGTTTGTGGCAGGGTTTAGACGCCTTGGGGGCACTCTTGATCCCCCGTATTGATGCTGGTGTGATGTTAGTCGGGATGTCGGCATCAACAGCACACGACACGGATTCCGATGGAAAAAATAGAGAGGCAATATTGAGGGCCTACGTGAAGCCTCAAAAGGCTATGTCAGCGGCTGTTCCGGCGCAGACTGCTAGATGTAATCCTGAATCCAGCGATGCCTTCGTGACCCAAGTTTTCGCCCTATTAACTTCGCCCCATCATCGTATGTAAGTTACAGGGATCCTCGGATCCCGACTTTGGCCCAACCAACGCGTAGTAACCTTCTGTTTATGGAAGCGCTGGGCGCTAATTTTAGATAGGAGATGAGGAGGATGCAGGGGAAGCTGAGCAAATGTCTTTCAGCTGTCTTCGTGGAATATTGACTGGAATATTGAATGGAGGCAAATCACATGGCATTCCGGGGCAAAGGAGTAATGCGCGGAGATCACTATTCTCCTTCAACGCGAAAGTCCGAGTAACCCTGCATAGACATTGGTTCCTTGGGCTATTTTGCATTTCAAACCCTCAGGTTAAACTTGTCGCATGCTGGTTCTATGATTGGAGATCGACAGTTCAATTGAGTCTATAGTGGACTATCGCGTAAATTATTGTAATCCTCAGTTCTCTATCTAACAAGTGTGTGTGGCATCTTCCCGGATTTTTTACAACCCAGGGGGGAAACATTCGGCTTAAATCCTTTATCTAGCTGTTGATCTGTGATATCTTTGACCAGGAGTATCTTCAATATGACTCTGGGATTCATACTGTAGGTTGAATAGTTCCCGTTGAACAGCAGCCAATTGAGTATTGAGGAAAGCATCCATTCTAAGATGTACTGCGCTGTACATTGGATGGTTTTTAGGCTCACTAGTAATGGCTGCCGATTGCTCCGTGTTCCAAGAAATGTCTCCGATCAGATCTTCCAGTTCCTGGAGCCTACTAGAAACAACTTGGCTAATAAGCTTCGTCTCCAAGTGGCTTTCCAGGCACTGGCCACCAATGAAGAAAGATCGCCGCGACATCTCGACTCTCTCCGTTGGTAGGATGCCGCTATCCATATTTGTGCTACGGTAGTGGCTATAAGTGTCGATAATACGCCAGTACCACGCGATGGTCTCAGCGCAGACAATTGTCACAAGAAGTTGTAACTGAGGGCTTGTGTAATAGCAGGGGCATCGGAGTAAGCCCCGCATGGACTGCAAAGCCTCGTAGTTGGCGGACAAGACAATGTCCACTGCCCGAGACACCTGCGGCTTGCCATCATGGCTGCCTACGCCTAAGAGACATGATGGAGAACTGGAATGCATTGACTTGAGCAGTCCTGTTGCTAAGCTGATGCAAAGACCTTGTTGGTTTTGACAATTCTGTGGTTCTGCAGAAGATGCTTTGGTTTCCAAAGGTAGGCTCTTGTACTCGCCATTGGGTGGAGGAATAGAATCTGAAGATGATGGGGGCGTTATGGAGAAGACGTCGTCAAGCCACTTCGGCGAGAGGCTTTTGTTCTCGAAGTCGAATGTATCAAAGTCAGGGGGGCTCAAGAGGTCACCAACCGAGGCGACAAAACTCTCGACATCGATTAGATGATCGAGTGATGCGACTGAGGGCGGCAGAGAAGTTCCGCGATCAAGTTCACTCGTGACTTCCATGGTGTTTGAAACAATGTATATTGCAAAATGTAGTATCGGGGGTAGGTTTCTGTTTGTGATGCAGAACAATATGGCGATGCAGGGCGCATGTATACTTGCAGCACTAAAATATCTGGAACGTCTTTATGTACATACATGTGATGAGATTAATGCTATATACATGCGTTTGATTTCAGTCTCCCGTAATAATCGCTTGAAGCTCGCAGTACGTGTCTTCGCGACATAGCGGCAAGCCACTCAGCTGAGACATTGATATGCATGCATGTAGCTAATGCCTGTCGAATGTCGCTCAGCCGCAGACCGGAAGTGGCTCGCTTCCTGTAAGACAAAAGTACGTGAATTGCGAAGGATAAAAGGATTCCATCCGCATTATTGGGGGCTGCGGCCGGATGCATGAGCCAACGGACTTTTGAGTATCATCGCACTTGCGAGAAACACCGAAGGATCCATATGCTAAAACTAATGCGATGTAACGGGGGGATTTTGGTGCGAGTTGCTCATTCCTCCCAACAACAATTACATCACACAGTGTTTCACCACCAACGCCGTTTCCCTATGGCTGCATGTACGTACGTTCATGTATATGCGTTATGTTTTTTGTGTATAAAAGCAGGCAGATTGAGTCGTGTTGCCAATCTCGGGGCATCCAACTTTCCATACTTTTACATTGAGACTCGTCCTTTAATAACTATCGGTTCGATTTCCTGCTGTTCCTCATACGCTTTACTTACCAAAACCATCTTGACTGAACTCACGTTTCGACAAAATGGCAGGAGAACGACCAATCTTCTCCTACACAGAGACGCTTCACAAGAAGACCTATCCACACATTGCTCCCACATTGGGCCACCTCTCAACTGCGGAGAAAGTGGTTTTGATCACCGGAGCCTCTGGTGGCATTGGCCGCGCTACAGCCTCGTCCTTTGCAAAATCTAAGCCGAAGGCTCTCATCCTCCTTGGCCGCAGCAACGAAAAAGACCTAAAAGAAACCGCGAATTCTATCAGGAAGGTTCATGGAGACCTAGTTGTGCAGGAACACTTGGTCGATCTTTCGGATTTCGAAAGAGTTCTTGAAGTATTCCGGCTTGTCGCATCGGAGTTTGGCCGCATTGACATCTTAGTTCACGCTGCTGGGATCTTGCCTGACCCTGATCTCCTCATTAATGCCAAGCCTGAATCATTTCTCGATAACTACAAGACAACTGTCGTCGGAACGCTAGCAGTCGCGATGGCTTTCCGTGAGGTTAACCCAAAACCCGTCGCGGAACCCGAAGAAGACAAGGGCGCGGACCCCGACGGGACCAAGAAACTCGCGAAAAAGATCTTCACTTTTATCAATTTAACCTCTGCGGGCATTTTTTACACTCCTTACCCAAAAATGGGCGCCTATGTGAGCAGCAAGATGGCCGCTTTCAAGCTTCTAGAGAGCTTTGCAGTGGAGAATGAACACGTACGACTTCACCAAGTACACCCTGGGGTCATCAATACTGCAATGTCTAGGCAGCTAGCAGAGAAGGTAGACTTGAAACTCCCAGAAGATGACAGTAAGTACCTATCGTAACGATCTATCTTAGAGATATGATGAAACTGACATGCCTCTTTTCTTTTTTTGCTTAGTTTCTCTGCCATCTGATTTCCTTGTCTGGGTCGCCTCGCCCGAGGCAGCCTTCCTTCACGGCAAGCTTGTATTTGCTGCTTGGGATGTCGATCAACTCAAGAAACGCAAGGACGAAATTTGGAACAAGGGCGAGCCAGGTGGTGATCTTGGGTTTGGTATGAAGGGGTTCCCGCGATACGTTAATGGAAACCCTGCATTTGGAGCTTAAAGTTCACAAATGGGTTAAAGTAGCCTTGTAAGGTGAAGTTACCGTCAGGAGACCACGAGTCCTATGCAGATTATATAAATAAAGCGAGAAATACACCGCCATTGATGTCGAAAAGTTGTAGCGCATGCTACTGGTTTAAAAAGTGATTCTTAATAATAAGCTTATAGTGGACCTGTTGAGAAGAGAGCAATAGGCGTTGTTGCTATATTGATAAGCTGATGATGCTATAGATCGACGAAGCTAAACACTAATGAAACACGAAACACAATTTTCGTCATGTTGCTTGCAAATGCTCATAGGCGTATACTATATACGAACATACTTGGTACCATATTTAGCATACGAATATATATATCATCCAAACACCATGACATACTTGTAGCTGGATACAATTTATGCGTCATCGTCCGTACCCGAGATTGTGGGAGGCAAAAGGGACGACTTTGCAGCAATCTTGGTAGCCAGAGACGCCAAGGGCATGTTGCTCAAAATGTCAAACACAGAAACGTCGCTCTTTACTTCCTTGAAGACCCAGGCGCGGACCTCAACAGCGACCAGACTGTCGACACCATAAGAGTTCGCGGGCCTAGTTGGATCAAGGTCTTCAATCTCCACCATCATGGCCTTGGCTAGCTTGCGCACAAGAGCCACACAAACCGCATCTGCTGCCTCCGCTAGAGTGCTTGCTCCTCGCAACACGGCCTGGAGATCAGCGCCGGAGTCACCCGAGTCGCCTGCTCTGCTTGCCTGTAGCTGCTGGGTGTCAAAGATGCGGAGAGGCCCGAATCGTGCCTCGCTGAACCAGAACGGATCCTCGTGTCCATTCTTTTCGAGGTGGCCACCAGTTGCAAGACCAACGACGGCTTGAATTGGCATTTCCCCAGACATGGCGGCTTGGACGACAGCCAGGACTTCTTGCTCGTGGATACCAATCATGGCTCCCGTCTTAAGGTACGACAGAATCTCTCCACGTTCAGCTGTAATACCTACACCAAGTACGACGCCGAGATTGATACTGGTTGCCGGTAGACCCTGAGATCTCCTATAATGGGCCATCGCGTCTTGATAGGTATTGCCTAGATGAGTATATCAGCACATGTCATTCTCAAAATCCGGGTTCAAAATTATTGGCAGATAGCACTGCTCTGTAACCCACCTGCGTTGTAATTCCCTTGGCCACGAGATCCAACAATGCCTCCAGTCGACGAAAGACAGATAAAGAAATCCATGTCTCTCGGTAGAAGATCGTGCAAATTCTTGGTGGTGTAAACCTTGGGCCTGATAGCAGCATTGAAGTCCTCAAGGCTCATGTTCTCGAATAACACGTCCTACATATTGATTAGCACCTCTGTCCTCCAAATATTCAGTGCATACTAAGTCAAATTATTTACCTGAAGCTGCATAGCGCAGTTAACGACGCCCTTGATATGGGGAAACTCGTTGTCTTTGACAGTCTTGAGTACGTCCTTGAGCTCGGAGGCATTGCTGATATCGCACGCGAATGCGAGAATCTTTGCCCCCTTCTTGGTCAATTCATCCACCAGCTTGCGAGCTGGCGGCTTTGTGACCCCGGAGCGGCTTGTGAAAACAACATGTCGTGCGCCTTGGTCAACCATCCAGGCGGCGATCGAACGACCAAGACCGCCGAGACCTCCTGGAATCATGTACGTCGCATCCTGAGAGAAGGAGTATGGCTTGCTCTTCTGAGAAACAATCTATACGCGTTGCCTATTAGCACCCCAGCTTTGTTCAAAGTCGGACCTTATATGTTTACATACCGGAACAAGATCCTCAGGTCCAGCGCTAAGAACCATCTTGCCAATGTGCTTTCCGGATTGCATAATACGGAAAGCCTCTTCAATCTGCGAAAAGTTCATGACCCTCAACGGCTGCACCGGCCGGATGATGCCATCAGCCAGAGCTTTCATGACGTCGGCCATGATCCGACCGAACAATGGAATATTGTCACGATAAACCGAAAGCATGTTAACACCGACAAAAGCAATGTTGTCCATGAATTTGCTCATATCGATACCGGTATTTCCAACTATAGCTTGGGTTAATAATCGATACGTAATTCATGAAGGATATAAACTTACCAATATCCTTCTTACCGAGCTCAATAAAGCGGCCGAAAGGTGCCACGCAAAGCCAAGTCTGTCGCAGAGCCTCACCAGCCAATGAGTTCAAAACAACATCCACGCCCTTCTGATTGGTCATACGCTTGATTCCAGCTGCAAAGCTGTGGTCTCGGCTGTTGAAAACATGGTCAGGTAGAATGCCGTATGTGTCGATGAGGAACTGCTTCTTGGTTTCCGAAGACACTGTAACAAAGATCTCGGCACCGATGTGCTGTGCAAGGATAATTGCGGCTTGTCCTAGACCACCAGCGGCAGCATGAATAAGGATAGTCTCGTGGCGCTCCAAGCGAGCCACATAGAACAGCGAGTAATACACCGTGGAGTATACGCAAGGAATTGAAGCAGCGTCGTCAAAGGATAAAGCGTCAGGAATCTTTTCAAACATGCCTTCGGGGTTGCGTAAGAAAGTACGGAAACAACCCAAACGGAATGTGATGACACGATCACCTGGCTTGTACTTGGTGACGCCATCACCAACACGAGTAACGACACCGCTGCATTCAACTCCCAGATCGGTATCAGCAATCTGACCCATCGAAATCATGACGTCGTGGAAATTCATGCCAACAGCCTTGACCTCAATCTCAACTTCATGACTCTTCAAAGGTTTTGGATGTTCCTCATCATCAACAAATTGGAATGTGTCCAGCATACCAGGCGTCTTGATTGCCAGAGCAAGCGCACGTCCTGGTTGGTTGAATGGGAGCATGGAGACGGACTGCTCAGTCTTGCTAGCCTCGAACATTGCATTGACTGCCTTGTTGGGTGTCAGACGTAAGACGTGAAGCTGTCCTCCTTGGAGTGCGTACTCCCAGTCCGGACGCTCAATTTGGCTCGCCTGTGTCATGGAACGGAGCACCTTGTCGATTCCAGACAATGAGTCAACAGAGTCGATGGCATCAGACGGGTCCAGATCCAATGTGGTTAGCAACATGCTCGGAATCTCTCCTCTTATTGTTCGTGCCAATCCTGCAATCAAGTTGGCCCCAGGATTGGGAGTCTCTAAAGCACCTCCTCTAGTAAACCAGAGGGTGTGCTGAGAGGTAAGAAGGAGATGTTTAACGGCTTCAAAGTCTACGCTGCTAATGTCTTGCAAAAGAGGCGTCTCAGCTTCAAGCAAGGAAAGTGTCGTCTCATTGCTCAGATCGAAACTAGGGATTGCTCCAAGAGACTTGACAACAACATTGGCCACAGGTGAATACTTTGCCACCAGTTTCGAGGCCAGTGCCTTGGTAGCGGTGCTCGGGCTTGAAGGCGTGACAACCGTAATGCTTCTAGGAAGCTCCGGTTCAGGTAAGGGACTAGCAGTCGAAAACATAAGTGAAATCGAGTAGTGCTCAGTACTGTGATCCCGGAATGTCAAATCGACGCCGCTGAAGCCCTGTTCACGGAGTCGAGTGTCCCACAGCCCTTCTGAGAGTCTGGGGCCCCATTTTCGGCCATCATTCTCACCTAATTTGTTCTGTTAGCCAAATGGGTGAAATAGCGAAATCGAGTCGCCATTAATACATACCTGCCCACCATCCAGGGAGAGATCCAAAGATCATAGGAACTCTTGCCAGGGTAGTGGTGAGCTCTCCGAGCAACAAAATACCACCCCTAAGTTACCAAATTGTTAATAAACAGGTTATCAGTCGGAGGAAATCTAATACACTTACGGCTTCAGTAACTCTCTGCAGTGAGCCAGAGTCGTGCTAATAGCTGAGGTTGCATGCAAAACATTGTTGGCCACAACCATGTCGTAAACGCCAGTTTGGATGCCTTGCTGCACTGGGGACTTCTCAATATCGAGCACCTTATACTCCAAAAATGGAGCCCATTCGTCAAAATCAGCGGCAGCAGCACCAAAGAAACCACCACTAATGTCAGTGAATGTGTAAGACTCAAGCCTGGCGGCAGCCTCCTCCCGCTGGCCCAGGGCTGCGAGAATGACCGAGGTGGTACCCCCCGTACCCGCGCCGACCTCGAGAATTCGGAGGGGCTTCTTATGCGACTTGAGTTGGACATATTTGGCAATAATCGGGTTCCATTTGTCAGTTCCTAAGGCATTTCGGTAATAGTGTGTCAGGAGACTATCCTGCATCAAGACCTGGAGAGGTTCGAGCTCGCCGCGCAAGATCTCGTCAAAGTGGAAACCCTGTTGGCAAAGGAGCTTTCCATCAACTGATGCTTCAGCTACACGCGCCAGAACTTGGTCTTCTTGTTCTTTGGTCATATTCAGCCAGTCGACCGAATCCTTCCCGACCGTTTGGCAGTCGAGTTTGCCCTGCTCTGCAAGTTCATATCTGTGCCGCATGTACTCGTAGAAGATACGGTGATGTGGCGCGAAGCTCTTGGAATCTTCCTCAGAGAATCGACTAAGCACCCTCTTGCAGAAGATGAATGATGCCAGCTCCAAATCACGAACAACATCAACATCTGCGTCGGGAATGGTGGCGCCGTAAGGAGCGAAAAATGCTTGGGCAGTATCCAAGGACATCTGCTCTAAGTCAATATCCCATTCTGTGTGAGCACCAAGCTTTCTCAGGGACGTAGTTGTTGCTGCCGACTCGGTAGAGAGGCCATCTGTCATGTTCTCGAGAGAGATAATTCTGCAGCCCTCGATGATGACCATAGGCTTCTCCCAGGCTTCGTCAGATGCGACAATCGTTCCAACAGACTCATTGTAGCCGTATGGCTTAGACTTTGAGTAACCATAGTACCGAGTACCTGGCTTGGAGCTAATCTTGCTGGAGATGTAAATGCTTTCGATAAATCGAGGAATCTTGGCTTTCTCTAGTTGCACTCCAGCAGGTGTACAGGCCGGAATAACCATTTGAATGAAGTTGTCCAGTGCAGCTGGGTGAATAACGTGAGGATACTCGAAGCCTTCTGGCATGAACTTCCTAGTATCTGGGATTTCAAGTTCACAGTGAGCTTCAAAATCACCAGAACTGATGTGCACCAGACCAGTGAATGTCGGTCCCCACTGGAGTCCAAGTTCGGCAAGCTATATAGAAGATTAGTATGACGTTTTTTCCCAATAAGTTAGTTTAGACGGGGGCAGACATACTGAGGCATAAACCTGGCGGGGATCATCAGGCTTGAATCCTGCGGTGGATAGTCTTTCGTACTCTGCGCGATGTCGACGCGATGACGCTTCCTCTTCATTATGGAATGTCGGATTGTGTTCTGCCACATACTTGACAGCGATAAGACCCGTGCAGTGCTGAGTCCAAACACCAGATCGACTCCTACACGAGATGGTGAATTCATTCCAGAAAGCATCTGGAAGGCGAGTACCTGCTCTACGTGGTCGGAATTGAAGTCTCGTCTCGGTGGGAGCGTCACTAGCTAGGACCATGGCTTTACCAACAGAGACATCACGAATCTGGAATCCGTCGATTTCCTTGGTGTGGTCTGCAATCTGGCGAGCAGCTTCGATAGCCATGACCATCATGCCTGACAATGGATACAGGATCGTACCCTGGACTTTGTGATGTTCAATCCAAGGGGCCTCTGAGACACGTAGATAGTTCGTCCAGCAAGGCTCAACGTCAGTAGAATGCTCGCTGAGTGCTCCGACGAGATCGTATCGAGGAAGCTTTCGGTGACGGAACGCTGCCGAGACAGCAGATTCGTACCAGTACTTTGTGGAATGATTCCAGGCAAATGGGGGCAAGTTGGTAAGGAATTGAGGTCGTTGACTCTCATTTTCCGTCATTACATGCACGCGAGAAATGTCCACGGGGTGGCCTCGTTGGGCCAGCTTTCCAATGGCATCGAGGCAGCTTCTCACAGCGTCCACATTGCGCGAGATAACTGAGATATACGGGACGTCATGCTTCAGTTTGGACCGGTTCGCATCTAAGATCTGCTTCAAAGGGCCTTGAAGTGCTGAGTGCGGGCCAATCTCGACGATGAGATCAACAAACTGAGAGCTACCAGCAGTGCGCTTCTTAGTCGGGTTGTACTCGATAGCAGCCTCCACGGCCTGGCTGAACCGCACCGGACTGACCATGTTTGACACCCAGTATGAGGAGGCGGCAAGTGCAGCGTTGTCAATCACCTTGCCTGTGACACTGGAGAACATGACAGTCTTGCTAGAGGACTCAGATGGACGCAAACTGTTCAATGACTGCAAGTAGTCTTTTGCAATCAACTCCATATGAGGGGAGTGATAGGCCGTCTTGACAGCGAGCCTTCGGTTAAAGACTTTTGCTTCTTCAAGTGCATTTTGAACTTGGATTATTGCTGCCGAGTCTCCAGATAGGGTCACGCTTGAAGGGCTGTTAATGCAAGCAACAACAACACTGCCGTGTTTGGCGTCGACTTGTGCCAGGTAGGGCGCAACTTCAGTCTCTCCAAGTCCGACAGCAAGCATAGAGCCTTCTTTTTCTATGCCGCTAGACAGGCTACCACGGTGAAAGGCGATTTTCCAAGCTTCATCCCTGGTGAAAGCGCCTTTGGCATATGCGGCCTTGACAACATTGATGATTAGTATTTGACGATAGCCAGAGCATACTCATGTTATCAAACTCACTGCAATCTCTCCACTGGAATGTCCGAGAACCACTGAAGGGCGAATATCCCACTCCGCCAAAAGGTCAGTCACGGCGACTTGCAAGGCAGTACAGGCCGGCTGGCTAATTCGCGACTCGTTAATTCGTGAAGCTTTCTCACTCTTTTGTAGTTCCTCTGTATATGCAAAATTAAGATTATTAGACTGAAACAAGAAAAAATGCAAAAATGCATCAGCCGGATTCACTTACCAAGAAGGTCCCAATCGCTCCCGATACTCTTGAAGTAGTCGGTCGCATCTTGCAAGCTCTTCCTAAAAGAGTTATATGCCAGCAGTTCACGACCCATGGCGAACCACTGCGCTCCCTGGCCGGTGAAGACGAAGTACAAGACAGGAGTTTGAGATGATCGCACCGGCTTAGGGCTCTTCTTCAGGGCCGAGATGAGCTCTTCGGTAGATGATGCAACAGTGTACGCCTTCCAAGAGAGTCTAGATCGACCAGCAGCCAGAGTATGGGACAGATTGCCGAGGAAGTTGATGTCCGTTCTCTGCTGTGACTCTAGATGCTTGAGCAATTGTGTTGCTGTGCGTTCGATACCAGCTTGCTCGTGTGATGACCACATGAACAGTTTGGGCGACGAGATATCTACCGGTTTCTCTTCGCCACTGATGGACTCAGACGTGGCTGAGCTACTATCAGTAGCCTCACCAGCATCACTGTTGCTGCTGCTACTGTCTTCAGAGCTTGCACTCTCTTCTGACAATGGTTCCGGAGATACAAGAGTGTTGTGTGCCCCATTTAGGCCTCGGGCTTCTAGATAGTGATAAGCATCATCTAGAATGCAATGAGCATTAGTGCCGCCGTATCCAAAAGAATTGATACTGGCGCGGCGAAGACCGCTCTCTCTCCAAGGCTGAAGCTTTGTTGACACCTCGAGGCCCCATTTCTCCAATGGGATACGGGGGTTCGCTTTTTCAAACCAGAGGTTTGGGGGGATCAACGCCCGTTCCAGTGCAAACACAGCCTTGATCAGTCCGGCTAGACCGCTGGCTCCTTCCATGTGGCCAATGTTTGTTTTGACTGATCCTATTAGGAGAGGGCTATCCTTAGGCCTGGTTGCTCCGATCGTGGCAGCAATGGCAGCACATTCGAGAGGATCACCTGCCGCGGTACCTGTTGAGAATTACTATTATTAACTAATACAAATAAAGTAGGATAGAAATGTTAATTAACTTACCAGTACCGTGAGCCTCAAAATAGCCTGTCTCTTCAAATGGTAGTCCCGCGGTTTTGTATGTGTATCTGATGAGGTCCTCCTGTGCCTTTGCCGAAGGCAACGTAATTCCTGGAGTCTTTCCGTCTTGGTTGACTCCTGTGCCTCGAATTACGGCTCTGATTGTATCACCATCCCGCAGAGCATCTTCCAGGGCCTTAATCACAACGACTGTGGCGCCTTCACCACGCGCGTAGCCATTTGCCTTGTGATCAAATGACTGAGATTTGCTATCAGGGCTAAGGAAATGCAGAGATGTCATGGCAATCTGCATTTCTGGCATAAGTATTAGATTTGTGCCTCCGACCATGGCCTAATTTCAGTTTGGTTAGCATAACTCCTTGGACAATACACGCTATTTTTCTTACAGATCTTGTCTCTCCAGAACGGATGCTCTGGCATGCAAGGTGTAGCGCAACTAATGAAGAAGAGCAGGCAGTATCTAAACTGAGACTGGGCCCCTTCAAGTCAAAAAACCAAGATAGACGGTTCGATATCATGGCAGAACCATTGCCAGTGCCTTCGTACATCCTATAAAGATATTAGCTGAGATGTACTCGTGGGCTGATGGGAGAAGTCTCATTGCTCACGGGATATCTTCTGCGTCATGGCCTCGTAGCGTTGCATAGTCTCTTGTGAAAGACGCCATATAGCAGGCCATTTGAGAGCCTAGTACATCTTCCATTTTCATGCCAGCTAAAGGTTTATTAGAGACAGGATTAAAACTAGGACTTGGAGTAGACAGACATACCATTTTCAAGAGCTTCGTATGCAACTTCTAGTGCAAGTCTTTGTTGAGGATCCATAGCATGGGCCTCTTTAGCTGTGATAGAAAAGAATGGAGCGTCAAAAAGAGAAACATCTTCCTTGAGGAAGTGTCCTCCTCGGACATTCATTGTACCTTGCCTTTCGGCATAGGGGTGATAGAACGCATCGATATTGAACCGCTCCTTTGGCACTTCAGAGAGTGCATTGCGGCCATTTGAGATCATCTCCCATAATCGATCAGGGTTTGTGGCCTCTCCTGGAAACCTACCACCAATGCCAACAATGGCAATGGGCATCACAGCATCCTCCACGGCCATGTTGGTGGCATCCTTATAAGAAGACATGCTTTAGAGAAACCAAAAAAAAGGCAGAAGAATTAGGGTCCCAGTTGAGATCAATGAACAGGATATTCTCTTAGTTTGTAAATGAGCGTGACTACCTGTAGATTCAGAGGCACTATGTATTATATGTGTGTTCTCTCGAGGCACCTCGTAGAAGACAGCCACACAGTCTACATCCGCAATTGCAAGTCCGAGAAACAGGCTGATGAATGTGGGTAAGAAAATAGGTCGAATCCAAGCCGTTACCCGCAATCCTGGCGATTTATTATTGTAGAAGTGTTACGTACCTCATTCTCCGCAACAACGAATTCTCTTTGATGCGTTTCGGCGTATCCCAATCCGTTTAAAAAACAACAACCAACTCATTACTTCACGGGATGCGGCGGGGTACTCCACATCTCGTGAATGCTCATAAATGCTCATAAATGAAACGATAGATACCAAAGGAAGCTGACCATGCATGATTACCGACAGGGGCATGCTCTTTGACCTGGGTTTTACTTTCTTAAGGATAAGCCTACTGAGCAAGGATGGTGGATGGACCAGTGAGCTGAATGCTCAATTAGATCCAGTTTAAACCTTTCGTTTTATAAGCGGTAACAAACTGGTGTCTAAGAACAACTTGGGCGTATTCTCAACAGATAACACCTAGCTCAAGAGTCGCATCAACAACTTCACAACTCAGCATACATCAAGCCATCTTATTTGACAACTTTTAAAAACACATTTAAAGTCTACTAGTTGCTGAGTTATGCTGGGCAGCTGCTAGTTAATC
This sequence comes from Trichoderma harzianum CBS 226.95, assembly GCF_003025095.1. Classification (NCBI taxonomy): domain Eukaryota; kingdom Fungi; phylum Ascomycota; class Sordariomycetes; order Hypocreales; family Hypocreaceae; genus Trichoderma; species Trichoderma harzianum. The sequence goes on from NW_020209258.1 coordinate 571,168, forward strand.
CCTCTTGAGATATAGCACCGCTAAGCCTCTGAAGCACTGACTTTAACTAGCATCAATACCTTTTAACCCTGAAAGTGTCATCTCGGCGGCGGCGGGCCGAGGTGTGCGTAGATGCGTAGATGAATCCTACGGCGATCATGAGTTCTTCACAGTGGCGTGATATCGCCTTTGATCCTTCTGCAAAGTCTCGCTCAATGAGCCAACAGATGTTAGAGGAAGGCGTCTACTTCATTTACGCAAGTGGGGTTTTCTTCAGCCCCTGTTAGGAGAGCGTATTCATTCATTCTATCAATTCTGACATGTACCATCCATAATCATCCATTTCAACAGGGATGAAGATTACATATTAGCCGCTAAAAAGAGAAATACGTACTCGGAGCAGGTAACCGGCCAGATGCAAAGAATCCTTGGTGGCTATAAAAAGTGGAACCAATAGATAGCCGGAAATAATTTTGAAGACCCTCCCATGCCTAATGAGAAAGGTTCTTTAGCCACCAGTTGACTGAATATCTTGGAAACGAAACTTTAATAGGACTCATCTCACAAGAACTGTACATACATTTCCTATTAAGTTCAAGACGAATCAACAATTTCAGAGCACTCTAATGTTGCATAACACAAACATCTAATATAATAAGTCTTTACTCAAGACAATAGCGTTTAGACTAGTTGTGGAAGAGCATGCGATCCACGGCCCATTGTATGGCTTCCGCAGTTTTGGTAACCGTCCGTAAGTCCCTGGGTAATTGATGGCCGCCATCGTGAGTCACAACCTGCGAGATTTTAGGGTCACAAATGGCTGCTAGATCCCGTCCCTGATCCGCATAATCGTCTTTAAACCCAACCACATGGACAGTGGGAATGTTAATAAGCACACCATGAACGGAAGAATGGTAGCGAAGCAGGACGTCGATACTCTGCTGCCCCAAATCGCTCAGATGGGTTCTTCTTGCCTGGAACTCTTGAATTACACCAATCGACCGGTAGTCAGTCTTCCAATCAGTGCCATCATCAGGAACCGGAGATCCGTCTTCCAGGGCATCATAATGGTCAATCTTAAGGTCATCAACAGTGCCTTCATACGCCAGACGTAGCCTTCCAGCAGAGAGGTCAAACGGCCCCGTGGAGGACAGAAAGATGGCAACTTTGAAGAGCTCCTGATGGGGGTTCAATTTGGTTTCATGGGCAATGACGGTAGCTGCTACCGCTGCTCCTTGCGAAAATCCAATGACTCCATCAAAGGGTCCTTCTTCAAGTACGACCTCCTTGACTAAGTCAACTGCGCGCTGCACGTCATCAGGGACGGGCTCGCCATGGAAACATAGGAAAGGGCCTGGAAAGATTGATTCAACTCCTAACAATGACACGATCAGATAGTTGTCCCGATAATCATGCGAGTTGTGTAATCATACTCACCAGGGGCAGGCTCCGCATTCATTTCACCATCCAGAAATTCAAATTCCCAGTCTGATGGGAGGCGAGCAAGTAGCGGATCAAGCTGTGCCTTGAGAATTTGCGAGTTGGTCCCATGACCGTGAAGGCAAAGGAAACGCATTGTTGATGTCGTCAGTTCCTGTCAAGGTTTGAATGGATGTATTAGTTCTGAACAATTGGTACACTTGGTTTAGAAATGTCCTCACAAAGAAAATCGTAGTTATGTCCTATGTGGTATCGTTGAGCAGATGTCCAAAGACTACACTTTCTGTCTTTCAGTTTGAGAAGCGGATGGTGAAGGTACAACCCCGTGTGTAAGATCTTACCGATGTAACGTAGACACGGATATGAACATTCCGGATGAAATCAAGGAGGTGGTGTCTAACAACGCTTCAGGGCGTTTGCGAAGCAACCTCTCGTATAGATTTCCAACTCCAGATTGAGTCCGATTACGTTGTAGGATGTGTCAACGGGTAATTTGTTGTAAGACTGCATAACGCACACTTACAAGTCGTCGCTGCCCAAATTGACAACCAACATCATCCAGATCGACATTTGAGTGAGACTGAGCTGATATGAGCCTGATTCGTAGGCCATGCTCGGCCAATTGCGGGCCGCGGACTGATCCTCCCGAATCCCCCGTCAGATGGTGTGTGGTATGCCTGATGGATCAGAACCCTTGCCTTGCGCTAATTCAGGATTCCTCGAATGTTTGGCCTGAATATTCCTCCACAATCTGACCCAATATGCGGAGCATTTGTATGTAGCGCCTGCCAGACACGAATCTGGATCTGCAATAGGCTATTGTGTAGCTCTTTAGGGATGCTGGGTAACACTACTCCGTATTGTACCTTTTAAAGAGAGATCCACAGTTCAGTTTCGCCATGTGCTCCAGCAGCAACAACTAAAAGCTGAAAGCCTACATGGTTCGCAATAATAATCTCAAAGAGACCGCAACTGCGTGCGGTATTATTTATTCTTCTACATGCTGAACAATTGAAGCACCTCGCTGCTCCCTCGTCGGCAGATATGGCAATCCCGCTGGTTCTCTTCCTTCCTCTGCTTCTTGTAACCTGGGCAGTTGTCGTGGCCACCTATCGACTCACCTTTCACCCGTTAGCGAGGATCCCGGGACCAAAACTAGCAGCTATAACGCAATTTTATCAGACCTTTTACAGCTATTACAATAATCAGAGTCGCTTTTACCAAAAGGTCGAGAGCCTCCACGCGAAATATGGCCCTGTAGTTCGCATTACGCCAGACGAAATCTCTCTTAGTGACCCCGAGAATTACAGTACCATCTATCATGTAGGAACCAAATATGGGAAGCCAGATGCTTATTATCATGTTTTTCAAGCTCCTGGTTCATTCTTCACAGCGGCTGACAACCGAGAGCACGCAAAACGACGTGCTCCAGTGAACCCATTCTTCTCTCGAAAAGGTGTCCTGGAGTTGGAACCTGTAGTTCAAGAGAAGGCGAAAATCCTGCTTTCAAAGCTACGCAAAGACCTAGATCAGGCTAGCAAAACACCTGGTGGGTTCGTTGAACTTCAAGATCTCTACAGTGCCATCAGCATAGACGTGGCCAGCGATTACTCGTTTGATGACTGCTATAACACCTTGGAGAAGGAAGGCTATGGTCGGGATTTCTCAGATATGGTTCTCGGCCTTTTGACATCTTTTTGGTTCTTTATGCAGTTCAAAACCATTGAAGCATTGGCTCTATCCCTACCAACCTGGATCTCGTCTGCGTTGAGTCCTGCACTCAAAGAGTATAACAAGTTAGTCAAGGTAAGAGTGTTTTATTACCTGTGATTTTCAATATTTGCTTCCTATTCACCCAAAGATAGGGAGTCCGTCAGAATATCACCAATGTGAAGACGCAGACTCTATCTCAGCGAGAAAAATCTCAAAAGAGGTCTATTTTCCACGAACTGCTGTTAGCAGATCCCAATCGAACCGTTGATGATATGACCGACATTGCTTTATCGATTGTTGTAGCAGCTGCAGCCGCAACAAGCAATACACTGGGCATTCTGTCATATAACGTTATCAACAACCCCGACATATATCATCGGTTGCGAGCAGAGCTTTTGGAAGCTTATCCGGACGATACGCAAGAAATGAAATGGATAACATTAGAAAAGCTACCATATTTGGTGAGAATTGTCGTTTCAAGTGACCCAAATGAGGTTTTGTCATCTTTGGACTTTTCAGACTAATGCGACCTTTGTTTTCTGAGCATAGACAGCAGTTATAAAAGAGTCGCTCCGCTTGGCGTACGGAGTCATCGGAAGGCTACCACGTGTAGTCCCTGCGGGGGGCGCCAACTTCAACGGTTATTTTCTTCCAGCTGGTGTAAGTACGTGAGTCCCATGATCAAAATAAGTCGCTCTAAGAAAAAAAAATTCTAGACCACGGTTGGTATGTCAAGTTGGATGATGCACCGAAGCACGTCTGCCTTCCCAGACCCTGATAAATTCGACCCCGAGCGATGGCTAGATCCAGAAGGATCAAGTAAGCAGCACAAGTATCTGGTAGCGTTTGGAAAGGACAGTCGACAGTGCATTGGCATGCCGTAAGTTTATCTTGTTCTCTCTATTCGGCCCTTGCTTTTAGGTTAACCTGGGTTCATTGATTAGTTTGGCATACTGTGAGTTATACGTCACGGTCGCGACTGTCTTCCGCAACTTTACCGATCTTGAGATTCGGGGCACCAAGCCTAGCGATCTAGTGTTTAATGACTATTTCTCGGGTTATCATCCAGCAACAGCGACGCCTCTGCGAGTGGCACGACGAGAGTCTACGTAGTGGTGAATGAGTCCAAAAACTGAAAATCATGTCGACTAAGAGAAAAGACTCAACGGAAGGGTAAATATAGTCTATTGTACGTTATATCCGATGTAACCACTAGCATAATGGAATAATACGCAAGTGCAACTCCCACTACAATAAAACAAGTTTTTTTAAAAAAAAAAAATAATAGCCTTTTTGATGCAATTCATTACTACTAAGCCCTAAGTATGGATCGGTGGACTGCCTTGGTAGAATTTCTGACTTGTTGCTTGACATCGTCTTAGAATATTTAAACACACAAACCCCTTGCCAATCGTAGAGATGTCGAGTATATACCTGTTAAGCCACTCTTTTTGCTCTCATTGGCAACTAGCTTGCATCCGAATGATTTACAAGGTATGAAGCCTTTGAGAGCCACACGCCAAGGGCACTCATCAACCTCATGACCTCTCAAGGTAGATGCTCGCAAGGTCTTACCCTACGATAGCAAGGGGCGTAGAAAAAAAAAGAGGGACTTCGAGAATTGGAGCATACTGGAACAGGCAACCCGCGCATACCCACTACACTAAACCCATCTAGCATGATGGTCGTATTCTCATGTAAACACATGTTGGCTAGTTTGTGGTCCCTGCTTTTTTACAACCGCTTGGGTGGTCAGCATGCATATCCCGGCCCGCTATGGAGTTCATGGCTTCGAGTTGTCTAATCAAATCCAAAATGAAATACAGCGAGTAAACGAGTCAAGTTAGTTCAGCTTGGTTATGTAAAGTCTCTTTGACAGGTATTAGTGGACAAAGCCAGGGCCGATGTGACAGAGGGTAGTAGACTAGTAGTCAATGTACACATTGATGTAACCCTCGTTCAAGATTAACCAACAGCCAACTGTTACAGAGCCTACACACTTTCTTGGGAGTCTCAGAGTGTGTACTTTTGCGTTGTATTTTGCACTTCCTCCCTCATCGCTGCCTCAGGCTGATTTACCTCTTCCGCATTTGCCCGTCACTCCTTTACATGCCTAAACCTGCGTTCGTCGCCAGAGAATTTTCTCATGCCACAGCTCTGCCAGGACGACTTGTGAACAATGCCTCCGGACGGTCAAGATCAGGCCATGGCGTCTAATAATGCCCAAATCGTCCCTGTCGAGTCAAAGCCAAAACACAGTTGGCGATTTTGGGCCATCTTCCCTGGCCTATGCTTTGCCATCTTGCTTGCCGGCCTCGATACTTCGATCGTCGCAACATCGCTGCCAACTATATCTGCCGACCTCAATTCAGGAGCCTTGTATATATGGATCATCAATGGTTATTTCCTGGCGACGGCTGCGGTACAGCCCCTCTTCGGTCAAGCCTCGGACATCTTTGGACGCCGCATCCCCATGCTTGTGTCCATCTCCCTCTTCACACTCGGCAGCGGACTCTGCGGCGGAGCCAAAGATACCCCAATGTTAATTGCCGCTCGACTAGTACAGGGAATTGGAGGAGGCGGTTTGTTCGTCATGGTTGACATTATCGTGGCAGATCTGGTCGCTCTGCGCGATAGGCAAAAATACATGTCCGTTATAATGGCCACATTCGCTTTGGGTACCTTCATTGGGCCCATTATTGGTGGCGTTATTGTCACGGATATCTCGTGGCGCTGGGTGTTTTACATCAATCTGCCGATCGGTGGAACAGCCTTGTTGCTCGTCTTTCTGTTCCTCCGCGTTCATTATAAGCGTGAAGGCACGCTGCTCGCCCGTCTAAGACGTGTCGATTTGCCCGGAAATGCGCTCTTGATGAGCGCTGTCGTGTCAATTCTGATTGCTCTAACTTGGGGCGGTACACTTTATGCATGGGATTCATACAATGTTCTTGTTCCGCTCCTAATTGGAGTCGCAGGACTTGTGCTATTCTATTTCCACCAGAAATACCTAGCGGTCGAGGCGACGATGCCTATCCGAGTCTATAGCAACAGTGTTTCGCTGCTTGCTTACATACTAACATTCCTCCATGGCATTGAGATGAGCTGGCTCAGTTTCTTCCTCCCAGTCTACTTCCAGGTTCTTCTCGAGGCCAGTCCCCTCAAATCTGGCGTGAACTTGCTAGCAATTGTGATTCCCTTGATGCCAGCTGGCATAGCCGGGGGGTTAACGATCGCCAAAACTGGCCGTTATAAGCCAACAATGGTGGCAGGCTACGCCCTGCTTTCCATTGGTGTCGGCTGTCTCACGATCCTGGATTCGCATTCGTCCACAGCAAAATGGGTCATCTTTCAGATAATTGCTGGTGTTGGCGGAGGACTGGCCTTAACGGCAACATTGCCAGCTGTGCAGGCGCCACTGGCGGAATCTGATGTTGCTGTCGCTACAGCGTCCTGGGCTTTTGTACGCAGCTTCGGCTCCATCTGGGGCGCGGCCATCCCGTCGGCTGTATTCAACTCTCGCGTCGACAATCTTCTCGATACAATAAGTGACCCGGCGACCCGAGAAATCATGAAGCGAGGCGGCGCATATCAGCACGCGACGGCAGACTTCATGTCTTCTTTCAATGGCACGCTGAAACAAGAGCTAGTTCACGTATATACTGAGGGCATCAAGGAATCGTGGCAGGTGCTTATAGCATTTGCTGTTGTCGCCGTCCCTATCGCTTTATTCATCCGTGAGGTCCCTCTTCGACAAGAATTAGTCACGGAATTTGGACTCGACGAATCTGAGAAGAAAGAAGGCTCCGGCAACGATGAAACGGAGTTGGTGACGGGACCGGTCACCCGCGAATAAAAGTACCTTATATCGGACCTAGGACACCAAACACATCTCCACTCATCTAACGATTAACTCTAGCCCTATGGCTTAATACGTCGCTCAATATCAAAACAGAGATTGCTCTTTATGGCTATCTGTCGAATATTGAGAGACCTACTACAACATTTCTCCTCTTAGTTGTCACTGGTCAAGAGAATGATGATTTCATCGATATCATAAATGAAAAGGAACAAAGTTCATTAGCATGTTTACAAAGTAAGACAGTGTAAGATAGCATGAAGGAAAATAATATGTATATGATGTCCATCGCTAGCAGAGCATTGTGTTCTCCCCCGATGTCCAATTTGGTGCAATTGGAATTAAAAGATTTGTACCTGTTATCAAAATTAGTCCCTTTGCACATATCTAGTTCTTAGTCTTCACAGATTACCTGTCTTAGCTACAAGGTAGTTCCTTAGCCATTAACATTTGATAGCAAAGGGCTGGCCATAATAGAAATACAAAGATTGTTGGAAAAGAGGTAACATAAGATCAGAACTTTATCATCGATCTATCATGATACATTAACATAGCTGTTGCACATCCTTGAGAATGCAGCGTGTGTAGGCATGCCTCTCCGAGTATATGCTATAGCCTCTGCACTCTCTCTGCCGTCATATAAGTACATTGTATTTTGTAATTAAACGCCTTCGTTTGTGAGCATTCGAATATTTGATTGCGACTAATCAGAAGACCAAACGTCTCGCCGCCTGATGCGTGACAGATTGTAATCTAAATCGAAGTAACGCTGCAATCGGCGCAACCAACCAGGTTGTCTGCGCCCAACCGTTTCCACCTTTTGGTTCTTGAGCATATCTATCTGTGAATTGCAAGATGAGTCTGGCAATCTTTGCTAACTGTTCCACACTACCTTGGCTATTGTGCGAAGATGAAGCCCTTGGCCAATTCGATATGTCCTTCTCGGTACCAGGTGTGGTTGTGGTGCTGGCCGAAAGATCTGGAATTGTTGCGGTTTGAGATGCGTGGCAGTGGTGAACCGTGTCCATGAGAGAAATGCATGCGCAAGCCACGAGCAGCGCTACACCTGGCTTCTCGGAACATGGACAGACTAGTATGGTCAGTAGCCGTTGGCACGCATCCGTGGTTGCTGAGTTGACGTTAGTAAGGCCTGGCTGCCTTCTCGCAATATCTAGTTGTTCCAGTATGGATATCGCAACTCTAGTACAGTCCTCCCTTGTGTCATGGATGGGAACGGAAACTTGGCGAGACAAGGATTCAGCCGGTTGTTGTTGTTGCTGTTGTTCATTAATCTGGTTATGTCTTTCGGATTGCATGACAAGTAATGTTGCAGTGTCGAGGCTCATATCAACACTTTGATCGGAAGTCTCCACAGGAGTTATGGTTGTTTCCACTGTTATTTCTGGGCATTGCTGCTGGCTCTTCTCCCGTACGCGATGTGGTCGGCCTGCACGTCGTGCTGGACTGTAGGAGCAGTGCTGACTTAGCGCGGTGCAGCGAGCACAAGTGGGCTTCTGTTTGTTGCATCTCAATTTAGATGCTGAACATGGATCGCAAGAGTCTTTGAGCTTGCGGCCTGGCATGCAATTGGTGTAAGAGGAAGCCATGCTTGCTGATGATGTATTCAAGATTCTGACAGAAGTTGAATGTGAAGTGTAAAGTTTTACTTTGGATCTGTCTCGTCTAACCGCAGTTACGCAGATAATTAGCCTAGCCCTCTAACTTATCAGTGATGTACTGTAGTGCACATTTGAACATTTGGAGTATTATGCTGCATTGCCGTCCTTCAGGCTCTAGGCACCGTATGAATAGAAGCTGATAGGAATCTCACAGGAATCGGCTGTGCGCCCCCACAAGTCGGCATTCCATCACTTGGGGGATTCGAAGGAATAGCTGAAACGAGAGCCAATACCAACACGTAGTCGTCATTGCGAAGAAGCAGAGCTTTTAGCTGATGATCTTTTTGGATGCGGCTAGGATTCAGCTCCTTCCATTGGCGTTGGCCTAGTTTGTTGTGAGCCAACACTTCGTATGCCTCGCTCCATTCGATATTGAGGCGAGCGAGACACTGCCCCGCGCAAGCCAAAGCTGACACTGCCCGTATCCAAATCAACGATGCAGACAAAGTGGCTGGATCCTCATCGAACAGCCAATCGAGGGAACCGGATCGTCCCCGTAATGTTCAGCTGGGATGGTTACACATTTTTGACCATGATTATGGGTAAGACGGCAAAAATGGGCCCGATCTACATTTAGCTCGCGTAGCAAGTGTTCCTAGATGCCACGAGCACCATGCATCAGGTGCTGTTTAATCACCTCAAAAGAAGTAGTTGAGCCAACTCTCTTCCGTTTCCATATATATACGCCGCCCTTTATGAAAAGTGAGCGCACAATCTGCATCATCCTTGCTGCTGTTAGTACCTGAGTTTCCCCCCTTCCACCGAGCGATTATCCGCCGTCTGGACAACGGGAATGAATTGACCCTGTTGTCGACAACTACAATTTGAATATGTATGTATGCTTCACAATATGCGGGGTAATTAATTATAGATGTGCCAAGATATCCATCCTATCAAATGCCCTGTCGATCGGAAAATCATCGCCCAGTCTTTCACTAAGCCGGAGTCAATCTGCGCTCCAAGGTCCAGGAAGGTTGCCCCTCATGGTAATTTCCTCCAGAACAGCAGATGTTATTTATGCAGCAGATTTCGTGTGAACGAAGGGATGGTCTCTTCACTGCTGCTTAGTTTAGAAGCCATGTAGTATGCAAATCAGCCATCCGTGTATACGGTAGTACAACTGTTGGTTAAGCTCACGCCGTTATTTGGAGCTAGCGTCGCGTAGAGGGCCGGCTTGAGAAGTTCTCAAGCATGTGAAGGCTGCATGTAGTTTGGTGTACGATGCACTGTTACGCTACGGTCAGACTACTTATATGTGTACACAGGTCTCTTTACTAGGTGTAACACTGTTACTACCACGGCGCACAATGCAAACAAAAGCAGAAAAGGTCGTGCAGTTTACAATTCGCAATAAAAGCGTTCCACTGTTCTAGACCGCCAAACATGTGGGACTGGTCTTTAGCACGGCTGCAAGATCTGCTAGGAAGATGGAATGGCTGGCATTGGAATAGCATATCGCGTGTCTGGCAGCCCTCAGTTGGATCCTTTAACGAAGAAATTAGCCGAGATTAATAACCAATTCAGCTAGAACATTGGATTGGGACAATATCACAAGCCAAAGCTTGCGGAAACGGCAGTGGAAATTCCCGCACTGTGTTTGAGAAACATTGTGGACATTTCAATGGTCCTGTTACATTAGGCTCAGGATCCACAGAAGAGCAAACAATCATGAAATCCGAGTTTAGATTAGGAAACTTTCCCTATACGCGTTTAAGGTCTCCAAATCCCTGCTTGCTTTACGAAAGGGCCTAATAGCATCGAGCAAGTTGCCCGATATCATGCCAGTTCTAGTCTTCTTCTAATACTGCATGAGTGTTGTGTATAGGCCCCTTGAACCAAGTATGCGCGTATAAGAAATAATACAGGAGTGCGCCTCCCCAGACCGTCCCATTGACAACTGAAGAATAATTCATAACGGTTGCTTCGTCGATGTTAGCAGAAGCTTATACGATAACTAACAAAGGATGAGAGGAGAAGAAAGGGGTCATCTTACGATCAGGATTTGGTCCTTCTGTCGGGAACATGCATAGAATGGTAGCAAATGCCAAGTAAATCAGTGCCACGACGGCAATTACAACGCTGAGTCGTTTTCCGGTGTAGAAGGGTCCAGGGCGAAATTTCTCTTGGCCCCAGAGAATGCGACACAGGATTGGAATTGCCCAGGCAACATTGTTACCGGCTGCTGCTAACGAAAAGAGAGCATTGGCAGCAGCGTTGTTGATCAATGATAACAAACCAAGGATCACAGCTACAATGCAGGATGCCCACACTGTTCTTAATGGCTGGTATCCAAAAGATTTGCTTATCTTCCGGAGGTATTGGGAAAACGGCAAGCCGCCGTCGCGGGAAAAAGCCCAAGTTTGCCTAGACGCCGCAACAACCTAGCAGGATAAGCCACGGTAAGCATGTATTTCATTGAGGATATAATTATTGAGAACAGGGATATGATGGTGTAAGTCGACGTACAATACTTAAGCCCATAAAATACTGCAAAATTGATATGGCAGACATAAACCCCAAAGTTCCATGTTTACCCAACGCGTTATAGTATATCTGCGGTCAATAGTTAGTTAGCCAAGTTTTGTTATTGAACTGAGGAGCGTTTCGTATGCTTTAATGTATACTTACCTGAGCAACAGGCTGTTCAAAGGGGGTGCTAAGTATGGCCCCGAAGTCGCTGCCAGCACAAGCAGCTAATATCGAATTAACGAAGAAGCCCAGGATCCAGCAGCATCCGATGGACGCTATTATTCCGATAGGAACAGCCTCGGTGGGATTTTTAGCCTCTTCACTCATGTGTACGCAAGAGTCAAAGGCGCCTATCGTCCAAATAGGACACAGCCATGATAGCATAAATGCCCAGCCTGTCGGCCACGTAGTTTCGTTTTTAGAAAGGCCAAAGACGACACTTGCTGAGTTAATTGGCACATCATTGATGCGCATACTGACTGGCAAAGCAATAACCGTTGCCACAATTAGTGCAAAATTCGCAGCGACAAACCATGTTTGAAGATGATGCATAATCCTTGCAGCAAAGGTTGCAAGAAGACCATGCGAGAGAACGGTCGCGACAAATATGGCATAAAGGTATCCGCGTTTTGGAGACCACTCTCCATCACTGCTGATAGTACCCAAGGATACAATAAAGGATGCGAAGCCGTCTAAAACTGATGTTAGTCCAGATTCTTGTATGAGGAGAGCAATGATATACAGTCTATTGAGCAAATACCGCCAATTAGCCCAATTGTATTGCTGTATCCCACAAGAAAGCACAGAGGATTTTTATATCGGTCGGCAGCGAAGTGATGTGTCCACCAGTATAGCCCACCAGAGGTTGGTAACGAGGAGCCGAGGTCAGCCTGCTCGGATTAGTTTATACTCTCGACGCAGACAAGCAACAGAAACAGTAAGCTCACAATAGCTAATCCTACAACAAAGATGAAGGCACTTGCGGAGAACCATCCCTAGAGTAGTCAGCATCTTAGCATGGATATCGAAATGTCCAGCAGAGTCCACTTACCCACACCATTCCAACGGGACCTGCAGGAACATTGAACCATAGCGTCGCTGAGATGGATGGGAGCAGGCCCATAATACTAAATGCTATGGCGAATACCTGTATACTGGAATAATGACGCTGCAGCTCCTGTTTGTAACCGATATTTGCTACCTTAGATATTAGATGGCCTTGCGGATTACACAATATCGTACGATGGGTATTATGTTTCCCCACAAAATGAACGCACCTAGCTGCTGCGTGTCTGCCGCATTGGCGAGCGCAGGGTCATAGCTGATGGACTTTTCGGCATCTGGAAGTTGATTTTCCAGCTCCACGGCGATGCCTTCAACAGCCGCGCCGTCGTTGTGGGGTGCCATCGGTTGTTGCAAAGTGCTACTCTTGGCTGCAACTGTATCTCGCTGAAATTGGTAGTTGAAATGAGTGAAGAAAAAGTTGATAAGTTGCTGGGAATTTAGTAGGCGTTGCTGTCAGCATATTTATCTACAATTTTTATTCGCCATGTAGTACACGTATCTACACGATCTGGCTCAGCATTCAGTGCCGGGAGATAAGAATCTTGACTGCTGGGTTAAGGCTCCGGGTTACCCCGGAGCTCCACAGGAGGCGAATTGCGGGGGGATCTTGGGGAAAAAGGGGGGCGTTTCTTAGGCCGGGGACCGATAACTCTTCCAAGTTTAGTGCTCGGCGGTTGGATATTCTAGATGCACGGCGGCTGGAATGGGGCGGTTGGAGACGATGGAGTGGTCGGCGGTTAGGGCGCAAGAGTCTCTTGGCCTCTGGGAGCTGAGCTCAATAGCATTGGCGGTTATTGGGGCCTTCGTGCTTGATGCCATATGTGCAAATACCATTAGATAGCAGTATGGCGTATACGACAAATTCACGATGGTTCAGGTATATAGATGGAGATGAAGTCTCTAAAAGAAGACAAGAAAACTCCAGTCATTGGTGTGGACATTGGAACCAATAGGTTTAATCTCCTTAAAACAAGCTGAAATATGATACCGGTAACTGAGTTCGATATGGCATCCAAGGTCAGTTCATCACCCTTGGCAAAAAAAGGAGAGTTTAAACTAATATGCCAAAACTGAAGCTCAAGAACAAGACTTTGTTCAAGGAAGCTTGTTTTGTCAATGGGGATTTCATTTCAGCCAAAGCGGGCAATGTCTTCAATGTTACTGGTAATAACTATTGGGAAAAACATGTCCATTTCAGAATATTCATTAATGATTTCTCAACTACACTATAGATCCTGCGACTCAAAAGATTATCGGCAAATGTCCAGAGTTTTCTCAAGCCGATACTGAGAAAGCCATCGAGGCGGCAGCTGCAGCTTTTCCTGCCTTCAAAACCTTGACAGGCCGCGAGAGAGCCCGGTTGCTGCGAAAATGGTTTCAGTTGATTATTGATAACATCGATGATCTTGCCCTTCTATTGACATTGGAAAATGGTAAAACAATAGCCGAAGCAAAGGGAGAAATTGGCTTTGCGGCAGGATTCGTGGAATATTACAGCGAGGAAGCAGTCCGTATCTATGGAGATACTATTCCAGCTTCTGTGGATGGAAAGAAGATTCTGACTTTGAAGGAACCCGTTGGTGTCTGTGCATTGATCACTCCGTAAGCATACTATCCCCCCTTGGACAACAACTGAAAACCCACTGACTCTAACAAACTACGGCAGATGGAATTTCCCCTCCGCCATGATCACTCGTAAAGCCGCACCTGCACTTGCTGCAGGTTGCACAGTCGTCATAAAGGCCCCTGGAGAGACTCCATTCAGTGGATTGGCTCTCGCTGAGTTGGCTAGACAGGCAGGGTTTCCCAAAGGCGTCATCAACGTGATCACAGCTTTAGACAATACCGTTGAAGTGGGCAGCACTTTAACGCGCTCCCCGCTCGTGCAGAAGGTCTCATTCACGGGATCAACCGCTGTTGGCAAGCTCTTAATGGAGCAGGCCTCCTCAACTATGAAGAGGGTCAGCTTTGAGCTTGGAGGAAATGCGCCACTGATTGTCTTCGATGACGCCGACGTGGACCAAGCGGTTGAAGAAGCAATCGCAAGCAAATTTAGAAGTTCGGGGCAATCATGCGTCTGTGCCAATAGGTTGTATGTGCACGAAAGCATTCACGACGAATTCGTCCGCAAATATGCAGCGGTTGTGCGACGATTCAAGGTAGGCTCGGGATTAGGCGACTCCGTTTCTCACGGTCCGTTGATCCATGAGCGTGCAGCCCAAAAAGTTCATTCTCACGTCCTAGATGCTGTTGAGAAAGGAGCAAAGGTCATCGTGGGAGGCGCCCTGGTCCCGAGTCTCGGCCAGAGCTTCTATCTGCCTACCGTCTTAACTGGTATGAAAGCCAACATGCTGCTGGCGCAAGAAGAGACATTTGGGCCTGTGGCTGGGATATTTTCATTCAATTCCGACCAGCAAGTAGTTTCCCTTGCGAATGAGTCCGATGTAGGCCTTGCCGCCTACTTATTCGGCAAGGATGTTTCCCGACTCTGGAGAGTAGCGGAAGCATTGCAAGTGGGAATGGTAGGGATCAACACTGGCATAATCAGCGACAATGCCGCCCCGTAAGTCATCTATACCACCTTCTCCTCTCTTTTCTACCTAATCCTGCTTTCCGCCCTTCGAGCTAACAATTGTGATTACAGGTGGACAGGAGTCAAACAGAGCGGAATTGGCAGAGAAGGAGGAAAATATGGCATAGAAGAATACCTTGCGACTAAAACGATCACATTGGGTGGTTTGGGAAGCCACTTGAAGTCTAGAATATGACTACGGATTAGATAGTTACTGATGCCTCGTCACAGGGGGCGTACTACTTTGCTCTATGCATGTCAAATGCATACGCCGTGGTTCCTTTCAATAGTCAGGTAAGCTCCCCATATTACGTCCCATAAGTAGACGGAATGCCTTTCACGATTTCTAATCACGTTGCTTATGTAGCTGATACTTGCTAACCCTAACTCATTTCACGCGCGACGATCTGAATTCGCCTTACACAGCATGTGGTTTACCAAGTACCACGACGACGAGCTTTACGCGTCTGGAGAATGGACAAACCAATCTGCAGGAGACGAGGGCATATTGACTTGGATCAAGGGCAGGAATGAAGAGATTGACAATGGCGATGTTGTCGTATGGCATACCTTTGGCACCACTCACAACCCTCGCGTGGAGGTAAGATGATATGATAGAACTTGGTGCCTTTTTTCTGTTTACACTTGTCTAATTTTTTGCTCTTAGGATTGGCCCGTCATGCCTGTTGACAAGCTTCAAGTCACACTGAAGCCAGTGAACTTCTTCCCACAAAACCCAGCTATTGACTTGCCCATGAGCACTCAGAAGGATAACGATTCCAAGTTGTATAGCCGAATTTAAATAGCTATCAAAGAGGACAAATCACCGTCTATATAAAAATAAACAAGCACTTGCAAGTTATGGACTATCATAACGGAGACACAACTTGCCTCATGAATTTTCAAGAAGATCATCTCTGCATTTTTTCTAACATGTTGCGGATTGATTTCAGAGATCAAACTATGCAGCGTAAAAGTCACTTGAGATCTCCACCTTAAGCTCCCCCTTCAAGTACTTCCTTGGTACTTTTCGCCAGCACTCCAAAACATCATCGTCAGGAACAAATCCAGAGCTGCTTGTCCACAACGCTTTGGCCGTTGATCTTTTTGCATGATACCAGAATTTATGCCAATATTCGTCGCCCTCTCCCAGTCCCGCGTCGAGCATCATGTCTTCCAGCGCTGGCATCTGGAGAGCCGCGCGCCCTGCAGCGATGTAAAACTGCTGCATGGCTGGGGTTGCAATACAACGCTCAGATCGAGGCTCCTGGCTTGACGTGATGCTCAACCAATCGTTAACTTCGTCCTCCGAGTCATCCGAGGCATTTGGGTCGGGAATGAAGAGCCATTCACCCGACGGAGTGACGGGTGGATAGGACAAAGAGAAAGTGACCAGCCTCTCCCATCGCGGTTCTGCCATATGCACAGAGAGAGTCCGAGGGTAGAATAGTTCTTTGCTAACTATGATGCCATCGATGTGAAGCTCCTTCAAACGCTGGGATAGGATGTGGAAAGCTCTGGAAAGCCCATCTTCTCCTTCACTTGAGAGCGTAGGAGATGGAGGTGATTGAGACTGACTCATGGCAACATAACTGTCATCGCAGATATGAAAGACGTCTATGGGATGATTGATTTGAGACAAGGCATCAGCAAGTTCTACATCGCCATGTATGTCAGTGGTTATTCATAATTATACCTGGAGAAGATTAAGAACGTTACCATTCCGCATTCTTGAAAATCGCCTCCATTTCCACCAGTTAAAGGACACTCGTTTTGCTGCGGGTAGTTTTGCTAGCAAAGCGCAAATAGCCACTGCAGAGATGTGTCGATCCTCAAATCTTGGCGCATCTACGTTGATTTCAGATATGGCCACAACGGGGGAATATTGCGCAATGCGAGCCGGGTCCGTCAGCTCCAACACTGATTCCGCATATCTGCGTTTCCACATGGGTCCTCTCTCATGTCTCCATGATGGAGAGTGAAGTCTCTTCTCAACGGGTAGAGGCGCGAAAACACGGAGCCCAATGCCTCCTGGATGCAGCTCATCCGCAGACCACTGGCTTAGCGACTGCAAAAAAGCTTCAAACGTGGCTTGTAGTGCGCGATTGTTCCTCAGCTTCTCCTTGTCCTTCTCGGGATTTTGTCGCGGTCCAGGCCATGGTAGCACAACCTCGAGCAAGATCTCGCGTACATACCGACGGCGCCGAGGGGTGACGATAGAGTTGACCTCTGAGAGTCGCTCCAGATCGAGATACAGTGTGGCGAAAGTCCTGCGCTCAATTGTATCCTGCCAAAAGGGGTTGACGGCCGCATGCTTGCCGACGCCTCGGCGGAGAGGGTGTCCATCGCGAGTCCAATCACGGATGAGAAAGTATATAATGCGCTGAATGAGTTCGGGTGTTAGGATAATAGGTGCCATATTGTTAATTGTAGTGAAGCGATAATCGCCCGAGGTGATTACAAAAGTTGGCACAGAGACGATTGTCAGCCCACGAGCAGTTTACATCCACCTAGATGTTCCTAATAGTATTTATACCCCGTATCGACGCTACCGTACACAGGATGAGTGGAGATTTTTGCACTCGATTTTGTTGTTGGTAGTGGGAAAGTCTTCAAAATGAGATGAAAGCGCCAGGCTCCAGCCTTGGCAGCCCAAAAAGGGCATCGCCGAACAGGTAAACAATGAAAGCAATACCTTGGCTTGAAGTAGCTTATTGGAAGTGGTTACTGAGTATATGCGTATCTATATTCTAATGGTATAACCTTACTTTGAGCTTCTAGAGCCCAACATCAAGTGATACTAGTAGCGACAGTGAAGCAATCCGTACAATAGTGGGGTGCACAATCACAGAAGACACTGCCAACATATCCAGATGCGATGAATTTGCCACTAGTCCCAGCCAGGTAGATCAAATGAACTGAAAGTAATATGAGATGTATTCATTAAATGACATCTTCGATTCTTTATTATCCTTTACAACATTGTTCGGTGTAGGAACTGGCGAGAGCAAAGTCAATTAACGTATATATATCTTCTTAAGTATTCAACAGGCGCAGGTCTAAGCATGGATGTAGGAGTTGCAATATCATCAACTCGTACTCCGTATCAAAAAGTCTCATCAAGTGAGTCTTGGTGGATTTTCTTAGTGTGTATATGAAGGTTACGCCCAAATAGTCTGTGTAGTCGAACGAGACTATTCATTCTATTTAGTTACAGGGTATACACTGTCACGATTGTGGCTCTGTTCAAAGCCCCTAGAAGCTGTATGTTTGTTGCATTGATCTAACTGCTATTATTCCGCGTTCTGTATTAATCACTCATATATTCATAAAGTTTAATTTTAGATCATTTTAGCTATCTTTTTATATATTTAACATAGGAATAAGATCATGAGGCTACAGTACGATGTAGTCTATTAGAGCTTTACGAGTAAATGCAACTTTTATAAGGTATTGCTATGCCGTTGACGAAGAAAAATGGGACCGCGAGAATACTATCAAAGGATATTAGAAAAATTGCCAATGAATAAGGTTACATCGAGGTTCAATATGACAACCAGCATAATGATATGCAACTTAAACGCCAAGGCAGCTGGTGCTGAGTCACTTCAAAGCGGGCTCGCGAATTAGCTCTCTCTTTTATTCCTTAGAGCTTTTCGTCTCCATGATCCTGAAATTTTGGATTGGCCCAGTATCTAGGGCCATGCTCCAGATTCCTGCTAAAGCTCGACATAAACAAGTAAAATTTAGAGTAAAATTGGGCTGTACAGGGCGCAAGTGATTGTTGCCTATGCATATATTTCGGTTCCTCGTGTGTCGGACACCTATAATTAGAATCATTTGCGTATCCTTTGGTAGTACAGCCATATGGATCTATTCGAGAATCCAGCGAATGGCTGACGTTCATTGACCCAGGACGACCGTAACGGTGGCGGCTGCGTGCTGCTCTGTCTACCTGAAGCCCGTTCTAAGTTTAGCCTCTAGCCTTTATCCATGACCTGCCTGCATCATGTGGCCGTAGAAAGATGGTGACGCAAGACAAGGCATCTCAGGCCAGGATATCGGAAGAGCTGGCATTGGCCAACAGTAGGAGCCGGCGGGTAGGTGAGCAACATACTGTACCAGAGAAATCACGACAGATTCATGCCCCCTAGCCTCGTTTCTTGGCAATCAACGTGTCCACGGTTACCCGCGCTCAGCGGCTATGCTGCTGTTGTTTTACTACCGGTTAGAATGGGTGCAACCACGTCTTGGGATTGGCTTGTGGCGCTTTGCTTCTCTGGACATCACTTGGGCATTTAGAAACAAGCGCGGCCATAACAGTGATACCTGAATAACTAGTGTGTGTGGTTGCTATATAAACATGGACAGCGGAGCCCTGACCATAAATATTTCACATTTGCCTCATCCAATCATGTGACCCAGTGATAAAATCATTGGCCAAAGAGTTTCATGGACGCTCCCAGACGGCCACCGTCTGTTTTCGAAGCGACTACCAGCCGCCATCAAAATTCTCCCTACCTACAGCTTCTAGCCAGCATGATGAGTCACATAGCTTGGTGCTGGATCATGACTTCCTTAGCATTACCAGTCTCTTCACTCCCTTGCAGCAAGGCCACAAAGTTGAGTAAGTAATAAATCATTCGCCCACTCGTTGTATAAGTGTCGATATTGATGGCTTCAAGCATCATTGCCATCTCTGGCCTTGGCGGACACGCGTTTGGGTCATTTAAAGAGCCGGGAGGAGAGCATATGTGGTTAAGAGATGCACTCCCACGTGGCATCACAAGCGACAGCGGCGAGCGAATTGCACGCATTATGGTATATGGCTACGAGTCAAGTCTCCCAAACAGCAATAATTTTCAGAATCTGAAGGACCTTGGAACTGCCCTTCATTCTGACCTTCGAGCGCTCATATCTTACGGTTCGTTCAAGCCTATTGTGTTTATTGCCCATAGCTTGGGCGGATTAATCGTCAAACAGGTAGGCCCACTAACAACACCCGGCTATCATATATAATATTCTAACACTGCAATAGTTCCTCATATCACTCTCAAAGTCAATAGATGATGTGGACCAGAGGCTAAGAGATGCAATTTATGGCATTGCATTTTTTGGAGTCCCTCATGACGGCATGGATATTCGATCCCTCATTCCTATGGCTGGAGACGGACCAAATCGATTTCTGTTAGAATCTATTGGATTTACTAATTCACAGATCCTCAGTATCCACCAACGTGAATTCTCAGAGGCGTTAGGCGTCAAAGGCGAGTTCGAGATTATTTCATTCTACGAAACCCGCTTGTCGCCAACTGCATTACAGGTGTGGCTCCATCGATTAGTTGAAGTGGACTCCGCTAATGCGCAGCAGGATAATAAAAGTGGTAAATGGACGATGTCAGGAGAACCAGCCGTCGTGGTATCTAAGGCGTCTGCCACCCATTGCCGGCCTTGGGAGGACAGACCTGAATACATTTGCGCCATTAATCGTACACACTCAGAAATGGTCAAGTTTAGTGAGGAAGACTTCGAGTATGAGAAAGTTCTCGGTAGAATTAAGAGCCTCACTCAGCGTGCGATTACAACGCGAAGGCGTATGTGATTACACTAAGTCCATGATTGATAATTCAAGAGCAACCCATATTAAAATCTATCTAGGGCAAATATCACCACGCCTATCGCCGGAAGAACAGAAATGCCTACACTCGCTAGCCTTCAGGCAGATGCAGGATCGCGACAATGACATTGAACATGCCGTTCCAGGGACGTGCGAGTGGCTGCTCAAACACGACACGTATATCAATTGGGCCACATCCAACAGAAGCTTACTATGGATTAAGGGAAAACCAGGCGCAGGGAAGTCTACGCTGCTTAAATATGCCTTAGGCAAGCAGCGTGATATACTTGGTGCAGGAGGCAATGATCTCGTCATGTCTTTCTTCTTTCATGCCCGCGGTGACGATCTTCAAAAGACTCCACTTGGCTTCTTGCGATCTCTACTTCATCAGATGCTCAAGCAGGCTCCCGAGGCTTTGTTCGATCTTGTCAGTGTCTATCAACAGAAGTGTAAGGGTATGGGCGACCCTCCTGAAAAATGGCAATGGCATTTAGCAGAGCTGTGGAGTTTCTTCAAGTCGTCTCTTCCAAGGATTTTAACAGATCGATCAATCTGGTTGTTTATCGACGCTCTAGATGAATGTGGTGAATCTTATGCGAAAAATCTCGTCCGCAGATTTACAAGGTTGCTTAAAAAATTACCGCCGCATCCCGCTCATATTCATTTTCACATTTGTTTTACCTGCCGTCACTATCCAATACTAAGTTCACAAGATCTATTTGAGATATGCCTAGAGATGGAAAACAAAAACGATATTGCCACCTATGTGCAATCTGAGCTCCAGCTATCTTCTTTCGAAGAACCAACAGCTTTTGTCATTCGAAGCCTAATCATTGTCCGTGCCTGTGGCGTCTTCTTATGGGCGCGGCTAGTGGCACAACAAGTTCGGGACTTAGAGTTGAATGGTGCTGGTTCAAACAAGATCGAGAAGACCATTCGTCGCATACCTAAAAGTCTGCATGAGCTATATAAAGAGCTGATACGTGATATGGGACTGACCTCCTTGAGACTTATACAATGGGTCTGCTTTGCAACGCGGCCATTGTCAACAGAAGAGTTGCGATGGGCACTGGTCATAGATGCCAGGTTTTCATCGTTACAAGAGTGTCAACGATCGGAGAATTATATACCTGACAACCGGCGAATGAATCAACGTCTTATAAAACTCAGTCGGGGGCTTGTTGAAGTTACCCCAGGATCTGAAACCGAGGTTGTCCAATTCATTCACCAATCTGTTAAGGACTTTTTCACGAACGAGCGCCTGGTAACTCTGGACGACACATCGTCATCGGTTGATGAGTCAATCGGAATGGCACACTTTGAGCTGTTAAAACATGCATCTGTTATTTGAAGATGGCGGAAATTAGGCAGCAAATTGGCCAGGAAATGAACCACTCCCCAAGGAATCACGGTTACGTTTATCCCCATACAGTGGGTTTTGCGTTTCCGTTTCTGGACTATGCCACGACTTCATGGGCATCACACTCACGACAAAGTGATTCAATGGATGTGCCACAAGCAGCTCTTCTGGAATTATTTGCATGGCCATCGAATGATATTATTGATACATGGGAGTACGTTTTCTATCGATCCTACCCATATTCTCTTGATTGTCCACCAGCCAAAACGACTCTTGTACACGTTGCAGCGAGATATGGGATGGTTAGTACGTTGACAGCCGTACTAGAAAGTGGCGCTCAAACTGATATGTATATCAATTCCAAAGACGCGGACAGCCAAACGCCGCTGTTATGGGCTGCGAAGGAAGGCCACGACGCTATTGTTAGGTTGCTGCTTGGCGCTGGGGCTCAAGCCGATTCACCGGATAATCAAAACGTGACACCGCTGTTATGGACTGCGAGAAAGGGGCACGAGGCTGTGGCCAGGCTATTGCTTGATGCAGGGGCTCAAGTCGATTAGGAAGGCCCTGAGCCCCATCCCGAAAATCTCTATTATGAACTAATGAAAGCCCCCAACAATGGCCAAACGCCGCTGTTATGCGCTGCAGCGGAGGGCGACGAGGCTATGGTTAGGCTGCTGCTTGGCGCTGGGGCTCGAGTCAATTCAGTAAGCAGAGACAGCATGACGCCGCTGTCATGGGCTGCGAGAAATGGGCACGAGGCCGTAGCCAAGCTCCTAGTCGGTGCAGGTGCCCAAATCGACTGGAAAGATAGCTGGATCCCGCGGGCATATATTCCGGGGACGCGAGGTTTTGCTCTTCCGCCAGATGGAAATGGCCAAACACCGCTGATATGGGCCGCTATGAATGGGCATGAGGCTGTGACTAGGGTACTACTTGATGCTGGCGCTGAAGTTGACTCACGAGGCAGAATGGATAATTGGACAGCGTTGTCATGGGCTGCAGACAATGGGCATGAGGGTATAGTTAAGTTACTGCTTGCTGCAGGGGCTCAAGTCGATGCAAAATGGGACGGATTAAAAAGTTCAATAGGTTCGCCTCTAGATTAGAAAGTATTACCCGGGGCTTGTAAAACCAAGTACCGCCATCGCAGCTTACAATACTAGAGCGCTATTCTACTAAAACACAGCGTGCTATTTCATACATAATCAACAATTACAGCGCTTTTATTCTATAATATACAGCTTAAGCACTCTTCCGCCATAAATATAGTACTCTTCTGCTACAATACAGCGCTTTGCGTTACTTTATAATAACAACGTAGGTATACATTGTTGGAGTAGAAAAGCGTTATATTAGAGTAAAGAAGCGTTATATCTCGTCGTAAAAAGTGTTATATTACAGCGGAAGACAATACTTCACGATACATAGCTGAATTTTGCACCCGACTGTTTCTTTTGCTAACTGTAGTTGGCAACGAGCCCCGTTTTGGCGATAGTACTTTCTATTCCAGGGGCGATCCATACCTGTACTTTCCAGCTAATCCGTCCCTATAAAATTGATATCAATGTCGAATACCGGACGCCACCGTTATATGCTACGAGGAAAAGGCATAAGTCTATAGCCCATCTACTAATGCAATGCAGGGGCTATTGTGGATGCAGGGGGTCTCGATCACGTTGATCCAAGAAAGAGCGAAGATTGGGACAATAGGTCTTACTTATCTTCGTCCTACTAAACCTATGTCAGTATTCGCCTACTCATTTGGTATGGGTGGTGATAATGCCTCTGCTGGAACATCAATGACACTGATACTTACCGGTACCTACCCTTAGTATAGTTTGCATTCCATCTGTTTTAATGGCTTACCTACTAAATTATGTATACATGTATGTAGTTCGGTATATGATAGTTTACCTTCCTCAACCCCTCAATACGGCCGACCCATAGACCAATGCTGCTTTTCTATTTGTATCTTGAAGCCATTTTGCGCTATATCGTATTATTCATTGATACGTAATCAGGGCCCTGAAAAGCCGCGGAGTGTCAGCATTCTAGTACTGGTATTATTGCCGGGCGATTATCTCCACAACATCAGTATCCATTAAAAAGCAGCATTCCCTTACGGATTTCGGATTTTAGTGCAAAGAGCTCGGACTTTAATTGCAAACCGCGGACGAATTCACGTTTCGTTTTACATCAGCACTTTGTAAGGAGCACTTTGTAAGGAGCACATCAGCTCGTGTCTCAGCCAGTTTCAACATATTCAATAATGGAGAAAATTATGCCAAGAGTTGAGGAGACCGCTTCTACGTTTCTCAGGTTCTGCACTATTTGTGAGAAGCCTTTTACAAAGGGTGCGTAGTTGTAATGCCAAACAGGTTGAATTGTCTTGCTTAATAACCACATGAAGAATACTCACTCAGCCGCCATGTCTCTTACTGTCGTCGTGCCAATGCGACGCGCAAGGTTCGACCAAAGGCATGCCTCCGCTGCCATGCGTCGAAAACGAAATGCAGCCTTTCAAAGCCTCAATGTAGTCGATGCCACTCTCAGGATTTAGAATGCACTTATAACAGGCCTGCACGGCGCCCGTTGACCGTGGGTGCTTCGACGATTGAGGAGCAGCACCCATCTACGAGTAATTTGCCGCGAGGGGATACTGGAACATCGCATAGCGCTGCTACTGCTATATCCAGAAGTTCATCAAACTCCACCATCGATACCAGTGAAGATGTTGACGGATGCGCTACGAGCTCTACAACCGGCTCGCGATTGGCCTCATCCGCTATGAATTCTTCCACATGGCGGCCAGCCCTCGAGCCCGTCCCTTCCGCTACACACACTGATGTGTTGGACTCGAGCAGTTCGTTGGTGTTGGAAAACTTACACCCAGGAATTCTCTCTTCTAATTCTGCTATTGATCAACTCACGCACGCCATTCATGCTTTCCCACAGATGATGATGCGCCGGCAGACCTTCCCTCCTTTTATACACGCTCATTGGCATATGTCGGAGTTGCCGGAGACTCTTGCGAATTGTATGAGCATTGCACAGATTTACTCGACTCGGACACCGGAAACCAGACCATTCCTCTGGCGAATGATTGGGGTCGAGCTACAACGATTCCAAGGCGAGGTATGCATTTGCAGTTGACTCGTCACTTGAACTGCAGGAATTATTAACATTGTCAAGGCCGAAACTGCTACGATGTACAGCCTCCAGCACTCTTTGCAAGCGATTATGCAATTTATCATCATGGCAATTACCGACCAAGATGC
The DNA here is from genome assembly GCF_003025095.1 of Trichoderma harzianum CBS 226.95. Classification (NCBI taxonomy): domain Eukaryota; kingdom Fungi; phylum Ascomycota; class Sordariomycetes; order Hypocreales; family Hypocreaceae; genus Trichoderma; species Trichoderma harzianum. Next base: position 596,199 of record NW_020209258.1, read on the forward strand.
AATCGCCTTGACCTGGGCACCGAAGCTTATCGAGACATTTCACGTAGGTAAAATGACATAGAGGCACTTGATTCCATCTTTACTCATTTCAATAGATCTTGTGTACTCGCATACGCACTCTTCTCAATGGCGAATGTTTCACCTATTTTGGAGAAACCGTTCCGGATGCGACTTGGGAAGAATGGATCTTTGCGGAAACCCGACGACGGTAAGCCAGTGTTACCATTTCCCCATCTGCTGATGTTAACATGCGCTAGAATTATATGTGTCTGGTTCTTCATGAGCCGCATCATTTCCCCTACAGTTAGCAACTCTTTCATGCGTGCCTATCCTTTGCATATGTTGCCTTTGGTCTCGAATAAGTCTCTTTGGGAAGCTCGTAGTCGCCAAGAATGGGAAACTGAAAGAGCATTACAAGACGCCTGCTACCCGATGACCACTTTTGCAGAGCTTATAGAAGCAAAAGGGCGGTCAAATGAATTATTTTACAAGCGAAGACTGGAGACTTGGGACGCTGGTGTGGATAAGATGGGGATGCTGATAAACATTGCCACGGATTTAATCTAGAAAATGAAACGTGCGAGGGGAGGGGGAATACCCTGACAAGGCAGCTTCTTTAGCAAAATATTTAGATACCTGAGACATCATACGCAATGAACTTCTTTTTAGTGATGAGGGTCGACTCCAATCCTGATGAGCGTGGATACCAAATGAGGCTCTATGTGCCTCGAAAGATTATTGGCATAATCTGCTATTGTAATCTTATTGTTCGCGACCAGTATAATGAAGCAGTGTATATTTGAAGCTACTCTATCAAATGCTCTCTAATACCCTAAACAAAATTGATCTCGTTGACAAATCGAATCGCTAGTGAAGAACTCTAGCTGAATGTAGGTCACACCAACCTATTCCTCTTATTTCTGACCAATTAATTCCAAGTACTGCCCAGTGACGCTCAGTATCTGCTCTTCAAAAGACTTAAAGGTGATGCCGAATGCCTTCTCAGCCTTAGTGGTATCGACTATTTTATCCAAAGTCTTTGGCCGCACTGCGGTATCGACCTTGAAGATTCCCTCAGCGCACTCTTTGGGATAATGCTTCTTGACGATATCAAATGATTCCTCCCATTTGACCCTTTGAAGAGAGTGAGCACAAGACAGGTAATCTTCGTTACCAGGCACACTAGGGTCAAGAGAGCGGACATGCATCAAAGCAACATCGTCAACGTGAACCGGGTTGCATGGAAGTGGTATGGGTTGCGGTTTGCCTGTCATAGGGCCAATCAGAGTAGCATTGGGGCCTCTAAGCAGCGAATCAACATCTTTGGCCGTTTCGTCTCGTCCAAGAACAAAGACTGGTTCAATCGTAATCAGATCGAAAGGGGGCTTATGTTTTGTCATCCACTCCTTTGTTGCCTCTAGGGCCAGAGCTTTAGAGGCGGCATATGCTGCTATCCAGGTGGGAAAAGGTCCGGTGGTGACGGCAGTGCGGTGATTTTCTAAGTTTAAGAACACATTCATTAGCGACGTCTTGTAAAAAGAAGTAGCTGAGATTACATACCATCAACGATGACATCGGGACCATATACGGCGAGGCCTGTGATTGAGAGAATAGATCCAGTGATGACAACCCTTTTGACACTATCAGAAGTAATTGCTGAGTCTAGCATGCCAACAGTGCCTTTAACAGCCGGCTGTATAAAGCTGGACTCGTAGTCACTTTGGACAAGGTCAGGAGAAGAAAAGGGCGATGCCACGTGTACGATATATTTAACCCCTTTGACTGCTTCATCGTAGGCACCCGGTACTGTGATATCCGGAACAACGATATGTTCCATCTGCGAGACGTACGGGGCAGCAGATTTGAGAGCCTTGATCCTTTCAAACCCCGCGACATTTCGAACTGCAGCGCGGACTTTGTAGCCTGCTTCCAAGAGAAGAACCAGAGTGCGAAAGCCAATGAAGCCCGTGGCTCCGGTAAGCTGTTGTAAAAAATCAACATTTCTTGCTCTGTGAAACAAGATTGGGTATGCCATTCATGGATAGGTGTGGTGAATTATGTTTGTAGAGAGGATACTCACAAGAACAAGGTCACCAGCCATGATTGCTATAACGCGAATGATAGATTATATTGAAGATCTAATTTGTTATAATCTATCAAGTTTCCTGGTTAATCAATTGCCTTTATACTTTTCTTTCCTCTTAATGTCATGGTCTGTTGTTGAAGTACACACATAGCCACCAGTTAGTAATCTCCCATTGTGTGAATATTGAAGCGCCTGTCCAATCTCCAAAGTGGCCGTGGTTATGACCACTGAGCTGACAAATTCATTAGTTATTCATGATGACCAAATGTTGTAGTCGCAATGGTCATTTAGTAGTTTGACAGTATTGTTGCGTTTAATCTGACCGGACGACATACCATTCCTGCCGACCGTGATGACCGATCACAATGGCCGACCAAATTGGCCGACCAAAATGGCCGCCTGGCCAATGAGACCCACTAAGGCGCCGCCATAGAACATGATCCAGGGATTTAATGGCATCTACGGAGTAATAGCTGCTAGTTCCGTCCATATGCCCGTGATACACCATGCACGGCTACCAAGAATTTGGCAGCTTCTACGTATAAAAAGGCCACCCTCGGATGACCATAGGCACAGACAAAAAGGCACATAAGTATTGGCTTGAATCATTCTATTCGTGATAAGTAGCTGATTAATTGAGTCAGCGATGTCCATCTAGTCTAAAAGCTCAATGGCACAAAAGATTGGACTATGCTTCTTTAAATTGATATAGAACGATGTTTATTACGTTATTTTATTAGTCTTACTGTTTCTGTGGTCTTGTTACGAGCTGGTCCCTTTTAACAGTGCATCCTTTATGAATAGCTAGTTCCGTCACAGTAATTGCTACAATTGCGATTGTTGCCAAACGACTACCCTGTTGGCGTTATGGTATGGCGGATCATGACAGATACGTTCTTCTTCCTCGAGCTTGAGTTTGTAAGATCAACAATTTTTGTACTATAACATCTGGTACTAGAGCTACTCCTTCAAGCTGATGAATTCCAACACGATGAATCTTACCACAGAAGCTTATTTTATACCTAGAGTCAAATCTTGATCCAACTCGCCGCCTTTAACTTGAATCTTCTCAATCGGCTGAAACACAAAGAAGATGTGCAATGTACCATTGTTATCGTCTTGTTTGGTGAGATTGCGCCAAGCGTGGGCTGTTCCTCGTTGAATAAAAACGTCTCCCTTGCGGAGAGTCTTCTTCTCTCCCGAGTCAAGTACTAACTCAGTAGTTCCATCAATAACAACACCATAATCCAGACTGACTGTCCGATGCATAGCAATGTCGTTGCCATATGGCACTTCAACTATGGTGCAAGCTGTGCCACTATCTGGATTCAAAAGCGACAAATTTTGTAAGCTGGATTTATACTGTTTGACATCTAGATTGGCCTTGGATTCATTTGTGGCTGATGTGCTTGGCGAAAGGCCCTGAACCGGGAACGTTGTGGTCGAATATGCAAGAGCATAGTCTGATGTGGGAGGCCTTCCCGTCGGAACTGGAAATTTTTCGAACGGCACGGTACTATCAATATTCTTTTCGAATATAGCATTGCCACTTTCTGGGTCATGAGTTGTGATAACCCTCGTGAACGAAATTAGATAATTGGCCATGATTGTTTTGCGAAGCGAGCGATATTGTAAATCTTGGTGGTGTGCGGTAAACACAAAATAATGATGGACACGGGACCTCTTATATAGTAAGTCCTCTACTAAAGGGAAGACTATTTATTGTATTTACTCCGTAAAGCGGCACTGATAGTCACAAATGCTGTAACTCCAACTGTACCCTTGCAATTCGGGGCATATGGATGTATCATTATGAAATCATTGTTTCTGATCTGAGGAGTATGATGTAGTTACTCGCGAGTATGCGAGATTAAATTTTCCAAGTGGGAAAACTTGGCAGCGGCTATACCATTGCTACATTAGTTATACGTATAATGATGATTGCCCATTTGGTGTAGCAACCTTTCCTCCCCAGTGGCTCATAGGTTATCGCCTGCATCGTAGCATCGAAAGGAATGCGCCACGCAAGTCAGCGGCAAGATCCGCATGCTTTTGGCCATGATATCAACAGGATAGATCGGCATTACCTCTGATCTCATTATCCCTTTTCTTCAGCTACAATGGAACATTTAGCGTCTGTCTCTCAATCTAATCTACTATAGTGGTTGTCTTGTTTTATAGCCGAGTCGTTATTGCAAGATACTCCCCATGAGTATAGCACATGAAGATCTCGTGTAATGGACTTCACAACTACAAGAATGAACTGCTAGATAGAGATCCATAGTGAATATTGTTTCCCAATAACTACTAACTAAACATCAGTTTTATGTAACCGGTAATGATATCTTTCACAAGACATCAAAGGACTGTCAAAGCGGGAGTTCCAGGTGTAGGAGGCGATGAGTACTGAGTCTGCACGAAGATCTTCTGCATGCCATCTGCACGATGGTTAAACAAGTCGTATACTTTAACCATATCCTCAAGCCTGAATCGATGAGAGACCATATCCAATGGTCTAATTTTTTCCTGTTGAATGAGCACCAAAAGTTGCTCCCAGTACTTGTGCACAGGAGCCTGTCCATTTCCGATAAGGCGAATACCGGTTTCCATCAAAGACCCAATGTTGAATCCGTTACACTGGATAGGTTAGTAAGATTACTACTTATGAAGGTAGGCAGTTTTGACGTACGTAACCTGTGTAAATGCCAGTCACACCACAGCTTCCAAAGCCCCGGACTGACTCAATCATCTCATTCACCAGCTCTGGTGTATCGTTTTCCAAACCCACTGCTCTTTGGAGGCTATGACTCAGTGTTTTGGAGTATTCACCAGCGGCGCACTCAATTGCAACGTCAGGGCCACGTCCGTCGCACATCTTCTTCAAAACAGAGACGACGGTTTCCCCCTTTGGTAACGCTGTATAGTCAATTGTTTCGAGTTGTGGGACTTTGGTCTTCACAAAGTCCAAACGCCAACGCCCTTGGCCCCCGTCGATCAGTATCACTCTCTTTGCCCCGTTAACAACGGCAAATTCCACGGCCATTTGCCCAACGGGACCACCACCCCACACGGCAACTGTGTCTCCTGGCTGGACGCCCGTGTCGACCACGGCATTCCAAGAAGTGCACAGCACATCCAACAGGTAAAGGCCCACCTCATCGGGAACATCATCTGGAAGAGGCAGAAGATTTACGTCGCCATAGGGAACGCGGACGAATTCAGCTTGTCCACCGGCAAATCCTCCCGTAAAATGAGAATACCCAAACATGCCTGAATACATCAGCAATGGGAACTTTTGAGGGCAAAGAAAGCATATTGAGAGCAGCCAAACATACCTGCAGTTCGACGACCATAAAGAGCGTGTTCACTAAGACTGCCATTGGTCCGCTCACAAAGAGAAGACAGCTTCTTTTGGCAGTAGAAGCACTCTCCACATCCAATCTGGAAAGAAGCTACCACTCGTTCACCCACTTTGCGCTTCCTGGATCCTGGTCCGACTTTCTCAACAATACCGCAGAATTCATGGCCCAAGATGTCATTTTTATGAAGCTCCGGGATAGCGGCTGGAAATGGGAATTAATATGGATTCCCATGAAAAACGAAAAGTTGCTTACAATGGAGAAGATGGAGATCGCTACCACATATGGTGCTTCCCGTGATTTTGACAATCACGTCGTCATCGTCCACTATGGTTGGCCTGGCCGTTTCCACTAACACCAAGTCAATAATTATTCACGAGCGTAAGACAATTGCATTCCTTACGAAGCTTCACCTGGTTTGGCGCTTGCCAGGTCAGCGCTTTCATCTTGTGAAGAGGATCTCCATGGCCGGTTTCCTCATAGTTGCTAATGCCAGTCGTGATGGAAGGTGGAATTGGAGTCATTGTGAAAACAAAAAAAGTTGAAACCCAATTTCTGTCAATATGCAGAGTGTTTGGTGCTTGATGTGAATAGAAATGATGGCGAGTATTGTTGTATCGAAAAGAGCGCTCTTTATAAGATTTCATTTCAAGCCATGATGTATTCGCACTTTAACTTCAGCTTGAGATGGTCGGCTACAAATGATGCCGCATTATAGCATACATCCTATCGGATAGCACTGTAGTATGATCTCATGGTGGGAATTATCAGCAATATTACCCCGTACGACAACACGATGTGATTTCATGATGACAACTGTAACTCAGCTCTCGCTGCAGAACCACTTACTTACTCAAAGTTTATCCTAATCAATTGGCTACTCCAATCTGGGCGGCTAGCGATCGGAATTCGCCACGTAGCCAGAGCCAATAGTATGCCAAATGCAAAAAACTTCCAATCATTCAAGAATTTCTTTTTGACCGGCGCATCTAACCACCAGCTTTGAACGAACCAATGTCTATGATAGGTAACCGTCCTAGACAGCCAATTACCACATACGACGCATGCAGTCTTTCCGCCAATAATATTACACTGGCAAATCGTCCTAAATTCTCCTCATCTGTTACAATGGCACAATTGGTTGCCTTGGCAGACAGTTGCTGAAACTAAACCCATGTGGCTGGGCCGCCTCCACCAAGTGTGAGTGGCATTCACCCTGCCATCCATTTCTTACCGGACCTATACTGGAAATACCCTTATTCTTTGAAGCTACCTTTGGAGCTAGCGGACACGGTTGGATTGCTGTAACTAGATACTGGCTCGAATGAGTTGTACCCGTCGCCCTTGTAGCAAAATCGTATCTCGATTACTACATAGAAATCTAAATCCAAGCCGGCTTTTTAAATATCCCCATCTCTCCCTTATTTGTAACCCAAGAGCACGCACTTAGAGTAGACCTGCCTGCTTTGCTGTGAAGGCCGCTAGCATATCCATAAGCGCGGGGGAAAGCACATCATAGGTCTCCAGTCCGAGAGATTTGAACTTTCCACGCACTTGATCAATATTCTTGGGATCAAATCCTTGCTCGATGATAGAAGACACAAATGCCGCGAATTGTGGCTCCTGCCAACCTTTCACATCAGACAACTCCACGTGCACAAAGTCCAGGCCTTTGAAAGCGTGGTCTTTCTCGATCCGACCAAACAAGTGAACGCCACAGTCCTTGCAGGCATTGCGTTGGATTGTCGCCTCTGGATCCAAGACATGGAGCTTGGATCCGTTGGCAGTCACCGAAACGGAGTCGCGAGGTATAACGCCAATAATAGCGAAGAGCGCTCCCTTTGGCTTCCAGCATTTAGAGCAGCCGCAAGCATGATTGTGAAGAACATTGCCCTTCAGGGTGACAGCCACTTTGTCCGAGGGACAGTGGCAGTAAAGAGTGCCCCCAGTGAAGTCAGCGGCACCCTTAGTGATTCCGTTGTCAATAACGGGATGGAGTGAAAATGCCATTGTGTTGAATTGTAGAAGTAGACTACTATTACTGGTTGACAAATGTATAATGAAGACGAGATTGTATAATCGTAAGTAAGTTGCTTAGTAGAATCGATGTGTTTCGCAAGTCTTTAAGCTCTTTACTGGTTACATAGATCCCTTTATAAGTCAAATTTCCTACCAAGAGATGAGTCTACCGAATGATATGCTCCCAAAGACTTGAAACAATCGATAAAAAGATTAACCGTTCCCTCCCTCATAACTTAGGGAGTTAACAAGCCAAAGTCTAATCTCCGTGTATTCGGAATGTGCAATACAGCGTGTCATAATATTCAGATCGTGTCACGTTATTACCTTGTCCCGTCCAGTAAGTTGTGACAACCAGTGAAACTTTTTTTCACAGCCGCTTCATCGGTGGATATCAGATCTCCTATAGTAGACTAAGGCTAGTCTTAGTTCGTGTTAGATGCTGTCAACTTCAAATACCGAGCAGGCTGTGCAATTATTGCCGTGAATCTAGCTTTTCGAGCAAATTGCATCTCTTGGATAATCTTACTTTACTCCATCGAGGCATGATTTCTCGACATCTCGCGTGTTCTTTTACCCGATTAACGCCAAGAAACATTGCTTACGAGGAAATTTTCGGAAACTCTTCCGATGTTATGAATTTCTCGGGGATCTCTTCCGGTATATATTTCTCGGAAACTCTTCCGCTGGTGATATGATCCCCTGTTGATTCGGCTTCCGGAATTCACTTGATTACTAAGAACCCCGAACAGCCGAAAGATGCAAGTTGCGCTGCGGAGTAAAGGATATGTCCGTACCAGTATCATAGAAGCCATAAATAATGAATAAATGGGGCTCACTCTAGTTAACTCTGGCTCTGGTACAGTAATTGCTACAATTGCAATCATTATTAGCCTTCGGGGCATAACTACATGTAAGTTCGATAGCACGCAATTTTGTCAACTTCGTTTAGACGTAACTATAGCAGAGAACAATGTCGATGCACCATGTATATTTTATAAACCAGTTGGATAAGACAGATATCACTGGTATTTAGTAATAGTAGAATCTATTGGGTGTTATAACTATTCATTGACAGAAAGATACATAACTGTTGCGCCTCTTACTGCATGTATATTTAGGCAGTTTCAATTTATATAAGACCCCAGTACTTTCATCTTCTTTGGCCTGAGCTATCTAAGAAGCCCGACTCGCATTCTACTACGTTGGCAGTATCACCATGGCTTCCCCTTTCACAATCAACGCAACTATTAACAGTTTTGGCGGTCAATTCCTGAAGCTGACTCACCAGTCCGCCGTCACAGCCACCTCCATGAATCTAACGCTTTACCTCCCTCCCTCCGCTGCCGCTTCTAAGCCCGCTCCCCTTCTCATCTACCTATCCGGTCTGACCTGTTCACCCGACAACGTCACCGAAAAGGGCTTCCTCCACTGCCACGCCTCTTCCCTCGGTCTCGCCCTCCTCTACCCTGATACTTCTCCTCGCGGCCTTGACCTCCCTGGAGAGCACGAATCGTGGGACTTTGGCAGTGCAGCAAGCTTCTATATCGATGCTACTGCTAAGCCATGGAACAAAAATTACAAGATGGAGTCGTACCTAACTAATGAGCTACCTGACCTACTGTTTGGTGCCTTTAAAGAGCTCGACTCTTCGCGAGTCTCCATTGCCGGTCACTCCATGGGCGGTCATGGTGCTTTGACACTGTACCTTAAGAACCCCGGCAAGTACAAGAGCGTCAGCGCCTTTGCGCCTATTGCCAACCCTGTCAACTGTACCTGGGGCCAGAAAGCTTTCTCTGGCTATCTGGGCGATAATAAAGAAGAATGGAAAAAACATGATGCTTCCGAGCTGCTTCGGGGATGGAAGGGTCCTCTGAATGCGCTCATTGATGTTGTAAGCGTCAGATAATGGTGACATTGTCAAAAAAATCGTGAGCTAATTAATTGTAATTATTTAGGGTACTGAAGACAACTTCTACAAACAGGGCCAACTCCTCCCTGAAAACTTTGAGAAAGTAGCAAAAGAGATTGGTGCGAGCGGCCTCCAAGTCAATTACCGAGAAGTAAGACCTATTGTGAAACGACATCCTCGAAGTGATGCTGATGGTTGCAGGGCTACAACCATTCTTACTTCTTCATATCCACATTCGCGGGCGATCACGTCCAGCATGCTGCCAAGGCCCTGGGCCTCCTTTGATTATATTGTCTAGCTCTCTGTAATCAAATCAAGAGCTTACCTTATCTTTATTGTTCTACATCTGGAACTACAAGCTAGGAAAATATTCACAGGACCACAAGTTTCTACTCAAAGCGTGTAGATTAGCAGTAGTGCGAGATTCAGCTGTTTTGGTATCACATCTCTTCTTGATAGCTAATCACTATTATTGCCGCTTTTGTGGCGCTCAGAAACTACCAAGCCAGTTCGCTCTTCCATCAACTGCTCTATCGTCTATTCACAAACCACAGGACTACAGATCTTCGAACCACCTGATTTATGAGTTTCAATGATAGGTCTCCCTTCACACAGATCACCGCTTCTCTAATCACTCGTATAAAATATTTTTTGCTCCCGGAAGGATGTTATCTAGGAATGTAAGTGATAAGATCAATGGCTGCGCCATAATCTACGTCTTACTTCTCACGCATCAGTTAAGGAGGGTAGGGTAATTGTCGTCCACAATGTAAATTGATAGATGGCTTTTTTTATTTATATCATGAATATGAAAGGTGAATAATACTCCATGTAACCAAGCACTAACTTTTCCTCTGCTAGCCTTAATCCTCCATATCCAAAACACAGCGGATGCAGTCGCCACCCTTCATGTGTTGAAAGGCCTTATTGATCGTAGCCAATGATTCGCGGTGAGTAATGTAGTCGTCAACTTTGAGATAACCTTCAAGGTAATCATCAACAAGCTTTGGTAGTTGAGAGCGACCCTTAATGCCACCAAACGCGCAGCCTTTCCAAACACGTCCCGTCACGAGCTGGAATGCTATTTATCAGGTTAGAAGCGGGTTCATCTACATAGCCAACAAATACGAGAAGAAACTTACGCCTGGTAGAAATTTCCTGGCCGGCTGCGGCCACACCAATGATAATGCTCTGACCCCAGCCCTTGTGGCAAGCTTCGAGGGCAGCACGCATTACGCCGACATTTCCCGTGCAGTCGAAAGTGTAGTCACATCCACCGTCTGTCATCTCGACCAACTTCTCCTGGATGGTCTGTCCACCCAACTTTGTGGGGTTGACAAAGTCAGTGGCACCAAACTTGCGAGCCCAGGCCTCCTTATCGTCGTTTACGTCGACAACGATGATTTTGCCGGCCTTGTTCTTAACTGCACCCTCAATGACGGACAAGCCAATGCATCCAGCACCGAAAACAGCAATGTTGGATCCCTCCTCAACCTTAGCAGTAACAGTTGCGGCGCCATAGCCTGTGGTGATTCCACAGCCCAGTAAACATGCACGGTCAGTGGGTGCTTTATGATTAATGGCCACAACTGAGATGTCTGCAACAACGGTGTACTGCGAGAAGGTCGAGGTACCCATATAATGTAGGATATCTTTACCGCGTGCCCTAAAACGAGTAGTGCCATCAGGCATCAAACCTTTCCCCTGTGTAACGCGGATCTTTTGGCACAAATTGGTCTTCCCAGACTTGCAGAATTTGCATTCGCCGCACTCCGGAGTACTTGTAATCATCAGCAAGTATTCATACCAGTAGAGTTCAAAAGAACAACCTACTAGAGAGCAATCACTCGGTCCCCAGGTTTGACATTAGTCACTCCTTCACCAACCGATTCGACGATTCCTGCACCCTCATGGCCGAGGATAACAGGGAAATCCCCCTCGGGATCCTTGCCAGAAAGTGTATAGGCATCTGTGTTGTGATCACCAATGTCAGTCAATTTGAACCAAAGCCATATTTTTATACAAAGAAACATGAATCAAGAAAGCAAGCCAGATAATAACGAGAAACACACCTGTGTGACAGACGCCTGTATTAAGAATCTGGATGCGAACCTCGTGGGCTTTAGGTGGCGCAACCTCGATATCCTCAATAGACAATGGCTCTCCGGCAGCCCACGCAACAGCAGCCTAGTATAAATTAGTCCAACAAGTTCTGAGCGACGCCAAAACGATCTCAAAGAGTTTAGAGAGGCATTTACTTTGCAGGTAATAGTCTATAAATGCATGTTAGCTAGGTTTCTATGGAACAGCAATACGGCGTTACACTGAACGTTGCCGGATTTACGGAGAGGCGATGCTCCTCATCCACTGACGTAGGTTCACGTCTTGATGGTATTTGGGGATAGCATGGGCACCTTACCTTGCCAACAGTGCTGGCCATAATGTCGGTATCGAGAAAGATGATTTCTCTATAGTTGATGAAGGGATGCAGAAGTGTGCTAATTGTACGAATATATGAGAATGAAGAACAGCCCCATTGTTTGAATCGAGATAATCGATGCTATATCGCGTAATCTCCTGCAACTTTGTGCGGTTCAACGATTTACCGGCATTAAAAAGCACTGCAAAGGAGAAAACGTCATTATTTGCAACACCGGGCGCTGATGTTTAGGGGTGCAAGAAGGCATTCTTTGAAAAAGGAATAGACTGGATGATTAGTAGCATGTCAAATATATGGGGGCAAAAGTTGGTTGAACTACTTGACCTGCATCTCGCCACCCTCGCTAGGGCTTGCATACAGCGGCAACAAGGAAAAGAAGTCTAGGAGACCAGGGACACAAGCACTGCACAGCTCCAGAAAATAGGCGAATAAGAGTACCGATCATTCACTCTGGTCCGCGGTTCCGCAAATAGAACTAACAAAATGCGTACTTTCATATCATGCGCTTTATTTCTTTTTTGTCCACTTGCTGATAGAGCTTGGTCCTGTTGAAAATTAGATGAACTCAATGGTGAGCTTTTAGAGCTGCAAGTGCCAGAGTTGACAGCTGATTTCGTCACTACATATGTGTGTTCATCAAGCAACAACAACACCGATCCAATTGTATGAGACTTCAGTGCCAAATTCACCTACATTCCAAGAGCACATGGATCAGCGACGCAGCTCCAAGCAAACTTAAATTGAATGAAACCTGTAGTATTATGCATCAAGGAGGGGAGAGCGAGCCGTGCCCAGGTTGGGTGGGGGAACTCTGACCCCATGAGCACTAATACCCGCTACCCCAAAGACCAGACAGCAATTACCTCCAAATAACGGAAGCTACGGGGAAATGAAAGGGTTCAAAGATACATACCTACATTAGCTTGCAATAGCGCTGCGGTAATTGCTCGGTTTTCGGGGGGTTGGCCAGGAATCTGTTACTAAGCTCTCCAACATGAGCATACTTCTCGAACCAACGTGTTCTGAATTGACAACATCTACATCGATCATGATGATTGAAATGAAGAGAGCAAGAAAGTTTAACCGACATACATTATCTTCTGTAAAGCCTCTGGAGTTTCGGGATGCATTCAAGATCCCGAATTCTCGCAGATCCTGATGTCTGCCTTCTCGCCCTCGCAGAACAAATCCGAGAAAACAAAAAGTGCAAAATTACAAAGCCGCTCCAGAAAGAGCCTGATAATTGCATGAGGATTCTTTACCATTGAGAAATCCGGCAAAGGACGGCCCCCTCCCTTCGTAGAAATATGGAGATACAAATCCCTCCAGGGTGGGCAACCTGCTGACCCTCCATAGGTTCACCAGTCATCAATGTTTCAAGATTCCCTTGCCTTAGCAAGTGCGGCATAGTTCTGATAGTACGAATTATATCGGTGTACACCCGTTCGGAGCCTAAGTACAGTGCTTCCACAGGCCCCTGTCTCAATTGAGAAAAGCCGACGTAGTCGTGGCTCTGTTCATCTCTCAACCACAGATATATCCAGGGCACACGACGCTACTAGTGTACCAAAACTAGACTGGTGTTGTCGAAGTCATAGGTTAATGTCCTTTGTAACATGGCACCACGCAGCGCACTCTATGCATTGTCCTACATCAAATGATTAGCCAGGTCAATTCACGATTTTTTACATCTTCCTGGTGAAGAGGGAAAAAGTAATGTCCTCATTTCTTGTCTCTATATCAATTATCTTCTTTTCCCGTTCACTCTCTACTCTCAAACTGACTTTACAATTGCATCGATACACTAAGAGAATATAATAATTATAAGATCGTAATGATTTGCGTGCCGCGTCCTGAGTTATCCGCCAACACGAGTCGACCCTCGATAAAATGTTGCCCCATTCTTCGCCAATCTCGACGAGATGTCGCTCGAAGAGGTCTTTCGAACAGTGGCTGGTGGGTTCTTTGGTCCTCAAATCTTTGAGCAGCTACTAAAAGCAGCTGTATTAACCCATAGACAGTGGTTCGTCCTGGATGGCTCAGTTAAATAAAGCCTTTAGCCTGCATCTCTTTGTCTGTCCACTCCCACAATTTGGTTGCCAATTCAGGGTCCTCTGCAAACTTGCTGGGTGTCTCGACTTTTGCCACTGGGACAAAGTATTTACCATTTAGTTGATCAGAAAAGTCAGGGCTTGCAATAGTATAAAGAGAATTGTAAGACCCGACATCAACTGAAGGGGTTACTCTAAGGCACTTCAAGATCGGCGATAAGACCGCTGCTGCGGTTGCCAGCCCTTTTGCATTCTTGTTTAGTTGCCTGCGACAAGTTAAACAGTGAATCACGGACAACAGCTGGGGTGTTGTAAAGAGCTTACGTGTCATAATTACCAGGGTGAACACTTGCTGTCCAAATTGGGGTGTTGCTGGTGGAAAGTTCGGTTCCTCCAGGCCCATAACGGCGAAGTAGCTCCTTGCTGTGTAGGATATTCGCCAGCTTGGATTGCCCATAGCGAGACCAAGAACCACCTTTAACCTGATTAATATCTCCAAAATCAATACCGGTAGACGGTGTGTAGTATTTGTGGCCGACTGAGGAAACATTCGTCACTCGAACCGTCCCTTCTTCGCATAATGCCGCGGTTGACAGTAGGAGCGGTAAGAGGTGCTTCGTCAACAGCCAGTGGGACATGTAGTTGGTCTTTTGGGGATAAGGTCAGTTCATTCTTTCATCTGCAGCCAGATACGGCGTATCAACCATACCTGCCATTGAGATTCGTAACCATCCTTTGATGTTTGCTGGGGCACAGCCATGATTCCTGCGTTATTCACAATTCCGTGTAATCTCGATTCTTTCTGTAAAATACTCTTTGCTGCTGCAACCACCGAGCTGAGATCCATCATATCCATGAGCAAGAACTCAATCTCAGCGTAAGGAATGTCCTCTTTGATGCTTTCGATGGCAGAACGGGCTTTCTCCTCATTTCGCGCTCCCATATACACTTTTGCATGATGCTTTGCTAAGTGAAACACTGTGAAATAGCCACTGATAATACATCGTTTAGCAGCAATACATTGTAAATGGAGGTGACTAACGGTCAAGGAAAAGTCCAAGTGACCACTTGACCGTTGTGAATTGTTAACAGACTTACATGCCAGTGTTTCCTCCGGTCACGATGTAAACTCTTCCCGCGAGATTCGGAAGTGTGTCAGGATTGAACGCCATGATGTCTTTGAAGCCGAATCAATATAGACAAGAAAGATTGTTGTTGTATGAGACTGGAGCATTTTATGGTATATTTGAGAAACAGCAGACACATTGACTTATGTATACGTTGACTTCTCGACTTGCTGTTCTTATTACTGCTTACCTTTCTCAAAACTGTACCCATCAGTTCATGCACCCACCGAACAAAGCCCCACCGCGGACGTTGCGGCCGCTGCGGTTAAACTGAGTCGAGTTCTAAACCTTGGACTATGGATGGAAAACAAAAAGACCGGCCGCACATTCCCGCAGTACCCACAATACCTGTATGCTACACTGACTACGGTAAGTAACTTTCATACCCCTATTTACGATACACAGAATGGCTATGACTTTAGTAATTGATAGTGAACTACTCTGTTGTCAACTGAGGCCTACTACAACAGCTGCGGCCGCTGCAGCTAACCCAGTTAAGTTTTTACATGACCCGATGTACATGTCCCTATTCCGCCTTTGCCCTTCTTTATTCCGATGTAACAAAAGCCAAACGCTTCAAACGGCCGATAGTCATAGCCCCATTAACATTAGCCTTGGCCACTTTGTACTGCCAACATGATATCAGATATACGGGACCCGCCAAGGGCCCTGGTGTCGGAAATGATGCCGCGTGGCTTAAGAACGGCGTAAGGAAGAGGGTGGATTATATGTGTCGGAGTTGCTGAGGAATAGGGGATCAGTATCATACGACCTATGATACCCCGTTCTTACGGAGACTATGGAGTTGACTGAACTGCATTACTTTGCTCTTTTAGAAAGTCTCTTGTCCCATTTCCCGCTCTGCTACATTTAAAAGCTCGAGGTAGGCTCCTACCACGTCTGTTAGAGTTGAAACTTGAAACAAGGAGGCTACCATTGACAGACACAGTACCTGCAGCTTTCCATCTGGTATTCATCATCTGAAGAGCGTTTACACATATCGTCTTTCCAATGAGATATTGCTCATTGCTCGTTTCCATGGCCATCCACGAAAGAGCAACGGATGTACGATACAGACAATGTAACACTAGAGGGGAGAGACACACCAAGTGAGAGTCTTGCGCCAGTTTCATCAGCACCTGGGCAAAGGACACGACTCGAGAGCAGTTCTCCTTCATCTTGGCAATGGAACGATCCATGCATTCACGAAGAAGCGCCGCTGTTTCTATATCAATTGGCATGTTTTCGCTGAACGAGTCACAACTGTGATGATCGCTGAGCTTCATCTGAGCACTGGAATAGTTAACATTCACTTGCACAAAACACATGAAAGGGTACAGTTACCTCAAACAAAGAGACTGTGCGAGATAGAAAGCTCCTGCGACGGCAGAGTTTTCAGTTAACAGAGACAAAATTGAGGATGTGGTTTAGTGTAATAATTCCATGTCCTCGAGCATAAATGCAGGCGTACTAGTTTGATCATTGCAGTGCTTGATCACTCGTCCTAATAAATGTGACGCTTGAGCCACGCGTGCAAATGGGCTGACCTGCATGCTGGTAGCAGATGCTAAAGATAATCTTTCTGGGGGCACGATTTCCTACTCCGACACGTTATTAGTTGAATATGTTGGTCTGCGATGAGTTGACGATCATACCCCATTTTTCCAAGCCTCATCATCTACGGGAATGGGCGTGTCAATAGTTGGGTCTTCCGTGAATAATGACCGCTGGTCGCTCCCAGCTGCAACATATCTATCACGACGTTAACACCAAAGCCATCCAAAGAGAGAGTAGTTACAGACCTGTCGAGTATTACCACGTACCACCATGCTCTTTGTCTTTCCTCCCAATCCACCCAGCTCCGTGGTGTCTGTAGCATTTGCGGAGCCAGCTTATTATGCAAGCCGAGGGTAATGCCATGACTGGCACATGTTCCGATAGACGTATAAGCCGCCGGAAATATAGCATGGCCCAATTCATACACCGCAATGATCAAAGTGGCCTGCAGTTTCGTCAAAGTGTACAATCCGTCCAGTGTATAGCAGAACTTTTTTGAAATCACGTAAAGGGGTGAGCGTTCTGCATCGTTGTTTGTTGGCACTTCGAGAATCAGCTTCATGGACAGTAATAGCAGCGCAGTATCTGGCCTTAGCCCATTCTGGCTCCGAGGATTGATCAGTCTGTCTAACTTGGCTTCGTTCAAGATAGGCATCCAAGTATTCATCAATCGAAAGTACTGAGTTTTTATATGATCGACGGCTAATTGATCACCAATGGCAGTAATTACTTCTTGGGGAATGGAAACATTAACCACAGGATTAGATTTGATGCAATATTCCGAGAGCCCTGAGTCCAGGAAAAGGGATTTGACATAAAGCCGCGATGAAGCATCGTGAAGCATTGGCGCAGCCGTTATATCGTCGAAATTTGACAATGTCGATGGCGTCTGGTTTGATAGCCGAGCAACCTGCTGCTCCAGTTCAGAGATTCTGGAGCGCAGACTCGCCGAGTCATCGGTACCATTTGTTAGCCCCGAATAATCGCAAGGACGGCGAAACCTATTCAGTCAATAACAAATACTAAAACTATGTGAAGCATGAATTCACCTTTTGCATAAAGAACAGGTCGGGATACTCTTATCGCAGCGACGCTTGTTCTTGTGGCATGCAGCACAAGCACGAGCGGCCGTTTCGGCCGCAACTGAGCTTTCAGCCATGAAACTCGGTCGTAGATGGATACTTTCCAGGAAGAGAATGGTCACGTTGATATAATATTGTGAGAGGAATGTTATATCCCTGAGCTAGTGTGCGGCCGCACGCTAAAAGTGTGCTATCAGCTGACTGGAAGTTCAAATGTTCTTTACCCATCCTGCGGAGTATATTAGGAGCTGCCAGGTTGCTCTTGTGGGGTAGCTAATACTACATTCACTCCATGTCATTATTCACTTAACATTTATGTCACCTTGTTTCTTCAATACACTTACTATTATCATTATAAGGGCCAGATTGTAGCGTATATGTATATTTATTTAGAATCTTTTCATTGTTTCATATCACCTGAGAGACTTGTCTGGTGGGCTCTTAGAATACAAATTGTAGAGAAAGGGGACTGCAATATTTGCATTTACCCATGAGTCTTCGCCTTCAAGTTGGTTAAGAAAAATGGCACAACGGCTAGAGAACTCGGAAACCGAAAGCGAAGCCATGGCCCCGTAAGGGGCGTATTCAACTGGACTAATAACATCTTGCCTAAACTCGGAGTGATACTCTTCACCGTAAAGTGCGGCAAAGCGGGACATGGCGGAGTTGCAACTGCTTCTCCTTGAAAGTCCGCCTTTTCGACAATTTATATCCATTGAGGGATACACAGAGATATAAGTACTCACTTGATCGCTCTAGTCAGGAGCTCTTCCATCAGCCATTATACATGGGATAATTCTACGCCTGACATATTGAATCATGAGCACAACCGTTGAATTCCTCCTCGGTTCTTTGGCACTTGCCAGCAGTATCCTAGGCAATGATTCAAGTCTCCCAACAGTGGACCTAGGCTACCAGATTCACCGCGCCATCTCCTTGGATGTGAGCACCTCCCATTTCTAACCAATACAGGACCTGTCTATTAACCATCAGCCACAGGAAACATTCAACACTTACAACTTCACCAACATACCATATGCGGAGCCTCCTTTAGGTCCTCTGAGATTTAAAGCACCCATTCCACCCAGAGGTCGGAAGTCTGAGGTCCAAGATGGTAGTATTGGAAAGATCTGTCCTCAAGCTAATACTAAGTGGAATGGGATGGGATCCCAGTTTGCTGCTGCCTACGCAGCAGATAGGCTCCCATTCAACTACACGCAAGCTGAGGAGACCTTGTCCAATTCGCCGCCTCGAGCAATGGATCCTCGGGTCACTGAAGATTGTCTCGTTTTGGACGTGCTAGTTCCGAAAGCAGTCTTTCATGAACAATCCAAGTCAAAAGGAGCTCCTGTCTTAGTGTGGATTTACGTAAGTTCGCTGTCTGGCTTGTTCCTTCAGCACGTGGGTTATTCTAATGCGCTTCAGGGAGGCGGCTATGCCCTTGGGGACAAGACCATGTTTGGAAGCCCCAACGACCTTATTGCGGCCACTCAGCAAGGTGAAAACCAAGGTGCTATCTGGGTAGCTATGAACTATCGCCTTGGAGCCTTCGGGTTCCTCTCAGGCCCTACCTTGCAAGAGACCGGTACAGCGAATGCAGGTCTCCATGACCAGAGACTCGCTCTTGAATGGGTGCAGGAGAACATCCACAAGTTTGGCGGAGACCCTGATAACGTCACTCTCATGGGTATTTCAGCGGGTGGTGGGTCAGTTATGCACCAGATTACAGCATACGGCGGTTTGAAACCTGTACCATTCCGCCAAGCTATCACGCAGTCATCAGCCTTTGTTCCTAATCCAGGGACTCAATTGCAAGAGGACGCTTTCAACGACTTTCTCTCTATTCTCAACGTCAGCTCTCTCGAAGAGGCTCGAGCTGTGGACTCCGCCACCCTGATTGAAGCAAATGCTAAACAGATAGCCGAGGCACCACACGGCACATTTATCTTTGGGCCAACTGTTGATGGCGATTTTGTCCCTGGTGTGCCAACGAAACTGATCCTTCAGGGCTCCTATTCAAAAGGCATCTCTATTCTATCTTCTCATATGAGTCATGAGGGCATTTTCTTCATCGATCCAAAGGCCATCGACGACGAAACGCTGTTGCGTCAGCAGCTTCGGAATACTTTTCCGCATATGTCAAAAAGAAACTTTAACTTTGTATTCGACACACTATATTCACCAACCTATGATGGGTCGTATCCCTATAAAACCCCTCTTGAACGAGCGGAACTTATTATTGCTGAATCAATCTTTATCTGCAACCAGAACTCCATGTTGAAAAGTGCAATGCAACAAGGCACAGCGGCGTTCGGGTACCAGTTCTCGATCCCACCAGCGCTTCATGGCGGCGACCAGCCGTATATTTTCCCCAATGGTCCATTCCCCGACGTCGATCCTACCATTTCCAAATTCGTTCAACAAACCATTGCTGGTTTTGTTAACAATGGCGCGCCGTCTGAACACATTGCTGGAGTCTCGATCCCTCCGTACGCGACCAACAAATCTGTTCTTAATCTGGTCTCGGACTCCCCAATAATTATCCCTGATCCAACAGCTAACGAGAGATGTGCTTGGTGGCATAAAGCCTTATATAGTTAAATTATCGAGTGTTATAAAGGGTCTTTCTATTTTCACCGTAGCGCTCCACATCACAAGCTACATTTACCCCCTCAGTCGCAACTACCACACCTACACACCAAAATATAATATATCACACTAGGGCAGAATATAATTATTTAGAAACTCTCGTGGATTATGTAGAAGGATGTTTTCTATCGGATTGTTCGAATAGGAACAAATTATCGCAAAGAAGAAACAAAATGATAACCACAAACCCGTTTCATTTTTGTGATAGCACGTAGAGTAATGATATTATCGTACATTCAGGACAAGTGCTCTTTCATAAATTTAGCAACATCCAGCGCTGCAGGGCCCACGTAGGCTTCATTATCGTAAAAGTCCATATGTGCTCCCTTTGGAACAATAACTTTCCTGGTCGCACCACCAATGAGCTTGTCCAATTTCTCGGTATGCCACAGAGATCCAGCTTCCGAACCGGCGATGAGAAGAGTTGGTTGCTTGAGGAAGACGTCTGCGAGATGGAACGCATCGAAGGTGAGAACACGGGGGAAGCTAAGGTACAGCATTTTGTTTTCGGCACGGGGATGCTGTGCCCGCGGCGTAAGATAGTAGTCGCTGGCCTCCCTCATATCTCGAGGAGTCTTGTCGTCAGGCTTGGGGGGCACATATGGCGCAGCTGCACGTTCAGCACCTTTCGCCTCTGCCGTTATTTGAGCTGCTGCCGCCTTCAAGTTGCCAAGCTTCTCCAATAAATTCTCGTCCCCATCCCACCCAAGTCGTGCTGAGTCTCCAATGTTCACCATACTGACGGTTGCCACAGCCTTCAATCGCTGGTCTCCCTTTGCGGCAGCAACTGCATAACCACCTCCAGCGCAGATGCCCAGTACACCAATCTTGTCCGCGTCTACGGAGTCAAGATTTTGGAGGTAATCGATGACAGCATAGACATCGCTCACACGCTCATTTGGATCTTCGAGGAAATGGGGTTCTCCTCCGCTGGCACCCTGAAAGGCCGCATCATAGGCAATTGTTGTGAAACCAGCTTCAGCAAGCCTTTTCGCATATGTTCCCGCTGTCTGTTCTTTAACACCACCACCTGGATGGACAATAACGAGACCCGGTGTCTTCCCGGACGCCTGAGTGGGCTTGAAGAGAAGACCGGCGAGGCTGATGGGGCCTTTCTGGATCGAAATTTGGGACATGATGTAAATCGGTTTCACTACCTATAAAGATATAGGATCTTGAATTGCAGTTCAGATAAAATATTATGATACAGATGAGTATTCAGTTCATATTTTGCGTTTCTACTGCTGCTTTTTATCTCTCTGAACCGCTTAAAGGAAGGCTGAACTTTAAGAGCAGTTCGGCCGAAAGATCTTCGGCCGATAGACGCTCCTGGGGACGAGTTGGCATGAGAGCAATACTAAGTCCGAAATCGTTCGGCCGAACTCTTAACTCCAGTAACTCCAACCTCATAGGAACGATTTGTCGAACTTAAATAAGTTCATTTTGTCAGCTGTGTTTCTGAGAGTAACAATCCGCTGCATAGAGATGTATGTATAAGGTGGACCAGATGATTGACAATTGTCACTATATCTCCGATAGATGAGACTGGTTCGAGGATTTCCCATGACGGACGCTCCGTATTGGCTTACGATGGATGCCCGCGCTACCTGCACTCAAATTACAAGTATTCACCATTTGAATTTTGATGATATTGCTCATCGCCGATGATGAAATTTGAAAGTAAATGAAGTATGCAATGTTTTCCAGCATCCGAGCTAACATCCAATGTACAGGAGGAAAGGAAAGCGGCAGTTGCTACTGGACATCAAGTCTCCAAACTCAAAGATAAAATAAAAAGAAACATGCCAACAGCCAATCATACGATCAGCCAAAATTAATATTCTCCCACAGATTGCCGAAATCCTGGTCATAGATAAGTGGATCAATGACATTCAACTGATCCAACCAATACGTTTGATTGAAGTTATCCGGAGTTGGCTGAGGGAAAGGAGTTGAAGAAGCAAGTCCCGATATTATATTCGATTGAGAAAAGTTACTTTGCGGACCTCCAAGTTGGTTGAAGTCCTGCTGGCCAAGGTCCTTTATCAGATTATGTAGTCCATCCACCGGGGTGCCATATGAGGGCGTCCTTGTGTCAGATATGCTGCTGAATGACTCGGGAGTACTTTTCAGCTTTTGATAGCAACGCTGGATAATGTCCAAGCCTGAAGCTGCTATCACATTAGAAGTTTGCATAAGAGTGAGACTCTCAATCGCTTGCTGGAGGCTGTGGCTGATTCTTTGCGTGGTCTCATTGTTCTGCGGCGGAAACAGAATCGTGATGATGGAGACTAGAAATGAGGCATCGACAGTGTAGAAAGCAAAGCCAAACAGCTGATATTGATGCTGTTTAGCATGCGCAAAGAAAGATTGCTGGCAATCAAGGGTTTCAAGTGCGGCCTGTAAAGCGGCTCTTCGACTCTCTAGATTAGAAATGATATGCGGCCGGTGTAATGTCATCAGAAACAAATTCGTCATAACTTGCACTTCTTGGCGGAGTTGTGGAAGATATGGAAAGTCTGCATCCCGAGTGGTGTCAGGGTTCTTAATTCGCAGAAATGCAGGCAACGCTTCCACCAACGACATTATTTCCTCGTGCAGTGTTCTGACAATAGAGTAATCCTTTAGACGAGGGCGGTCCGCTCTGAGAGCTCGCATTTCGTGTGCTTTGCAAGCCATGGCGTATCGAAAAAGAGGCGCTGAAGCCGTTGAGACACTCTGGCTGTCTTCGGGGCGGACCGTCATTGGCACAGCTTTGGATGGATCACCAGGTATGTTGCAATCCATGGGTGGCTCAACATCACAGTCATCCATGTGAACCATCCGAGGGCGCCCCAGAATCATGGCCATGAAACTATTAGGGTCAGGTCATGAAGTTAAGTCAAGTAGAGAATTAAGACTGTGCGGACGTACCTATCCCACACAAAGAGGTTGATCCATATGCGCTTCTTATGTTGTTCGTACCAGAACATACTTAGCGTTTCCTCCACATTAGTTTCGTTTGACTGGTATATATCCCTTTGGCGATGGAGTCCAAGTTCCTGCGCTTGTCTGTGAGTATTATTAGGAATTGTCACAAATGTTCAAAGGTTCTTTCATCGAACTCAAAGGGCCGTACGAACCTGATAGAATTGCCAACAGCATGCCAAGATTCAACACCCCGCCCACAATTCTTCAGCCACGATGACCTCAGAAAGTCCGCCTGGATTGCGGCGATGGCAAACCCTGGCCGTCCCAAAAAATGCAACAATTCGTCGCCTAGATCGCTATACGTCCGTGAAGTAGCAAGTCCCCTTAATGATGCCTTGGGTAAAACATCCCAATCAGGCGGTAGGAATTGCAGTGACAATGCGATGACCTGGAAGAGTAGAGAGGGGAAATATCGTAGCTCCGTCGAAAGTTGTGTTGGTTTCAGATACTTGACGGGTTCTGTCATTTCTTTAGGTGGCCAGCGTGAAAACAGATCGTTGAAGTATAATCGCTCAAGGATAAAATAATGCCAGTTCACCTCATCGAAAAAAAAGTCAACCAGTGCTTTAGTGACGCTTCTCGGGGGGAGCTTTGCGACAAAGCTTTCAGTATCTCGTTTGGATGGAACAAATTCGACGGCGTTATTGTAGGCGACTGAGACGTCTTGAAACTCATCATTTCCGAGAATCTCACATAAATCAGCAAATGCTTGACAAGTGCTATTCGCATTTTATTTACCTCTTGTAAACCAACAAAGGAGTTGTTCCCAGAAACCAACGAGTAGCCAAGATCGACAGAGTCCTGAGGGGTGCTTTCGATGCCAATTTCTAATGACTGGGCTGAGCCTGTGCTGACCTCAGTTGTTGAACCTGTTGAAACTGGTAGCCGTTGTGTCCTGGTTGGTGTGGACCTAAATATATGTATGAAAGTCAAGGTTTGTGCACATTGGCGATGACCACCTCGGGGGCTCAGAAAAACTGAGCAGATGAGGGTGACTTACGGTGGCGGAGCACTGAACATGCACTTATTGGGTATATTGCGCGCCAGACAATTGTTACACGGCTTCTTCCGGTTACACTAAAACAATATTAGACAAACTGAAGATCCTCGAACGCCAAGGGGGAAGGTAATTGGAACCCTTTGTTTTCGGCGATAGCACTCTGAGCAGGAAGTCACTAATCGCTTCCGCTTCAATGACTGCTGATCGCCGCTGGTTGGACTCTTCATTGTTCTGCACCGAAGGAAGAAGAATGAGAAAAAATGGAAGACGGAAGATTGAAGATGCTATTAGTTTTCTGAAAGAAATTGACCAATAGAAAGAATACAAAAAGAAATCGAACGCGAAAATGATGGTTGAGGAAATGACTTGCGGGAGGGATGGAGGGGTAATCTACGGGTGAAAAGGCCCGGAGTTAGCACAGGGCGAACTTGTTTGTTCCATGACAGCTCTTAGTGAAAGAGTTGCGAGCACAAGAGCATGGACATTGAACCTATCATATTTCCATCATACAATTGTCTGTTGCAGCAGTTGGTAATTAGTATATGGAGGGGAAATGCGTTTTTCCTTCTGTCTGTTGAACACTGATCAAAGTTTCCCGTCTTCATGGCGTGTCTCAGAAGCGGCGTTTACTTCACCGAAAATCACTAAAATCGTCGGTAATGCATTCAGAAGTATCCGGGCAGTCAATTTTCTAGGCCCTCTGTAAAAATCATTGGAAGCCCCTGTGTGAGCTCTGCCACCGTGCTTGAGTCCACTCCAGCAAGGAGATAGAAATTACCGATTGTAATAACTCAGGCGCCGCAAATACGGCTTAACTGGAGAGAAGGGGGTGATCAGAATGAACCAATCCTAATCGCTGCAAGTAGTGGATCACGCAAGACCTCGAGCAGATAGAGAGACCGGTGCTGCTTTAAATTTTGATATGTAGTATTATTTAATCAGTAGATATGTTTAGGCGAATTCATTTTGGTAATGAGAAAAATCAGCAGATGCTGCGAACTAATACACGCTCTTATTTGGAGATTTCGTCTGGTTTACTATTCCGCGGGGCGCCACGATACTGCTGGACCCAATTTGCTTCGATCAGGTGCTTCTTAAGGAATGGAATGATTTGCTCCAGAGCGGGATCGACAGCCTCAGGTTTGTCGTATAGCATGTAGTGCGAAATCCCTGGCAATACTACTATTCTCTTTTCCTTGGATCCTGCCCGGCCGTAAATCTCTTGGGCATCACGGTATGCCCCGAAACCACCAGGTTTCTCGCCAGTCACGACCATGAGAGGCCGGGTCATAAGTACCTCCGCATGGTTGAAGGCGTCCCATGCAATAGCGGCGCTATTGAACGAATATAAGCCACTGGTACAACCATTGGGTGCTTGGCCGCGGTCAGTTTTGTAGTATTCAGTAGCTTCACAGACGTCAATATCGGTGGTAATCTTTTTCGCTTCTTCGACTGTTGGTGGCAGCAAGTTGATAACAAGGCGTTCACCACCTTGGGCTTCAATAGTACGCTGTTTAGCTATCTTTTCGAGAGCATCAGCCGGGTCGTAATTGCCAAACGCCTCGCGGGAGAGACGACCAAAGTTGACAGGCGTGATGCCAATGCAGCATTTAAACCGATAATCCGTCATGGCTGCGTTAATGGCATAACCGCCTCCGCCGCAGATGCCAAGAACTCCAATTCGATCAGTGTCGACATAACCAAGCGTCTGGATGTAGTCGACAACGAAGCGGAAGTCGGAGACACGGAACTCTGGGTCCTCAATAAAGCGAGGCTCACCGCCAGAGGCACCTTGGAAGGACGCGTCAAAAGCGACAATTACAAAGCCTGCTTCTGCCAATGCTTTCCCGTAGATGTTGCCCGAAGTTTGCTCCTTGCATGAACCGATGGGGTGAGCGCTCACGACTGCTGGATACTTTTTGTTGTTGTCAAAATTGGGCGGAAAATGGATATCGGCAGCAGTCTCCCAAGCAATGTTGGGAATACTGACCGTCTTGATTGTTTGAGACATTGAGACTGGGTTTGACGATTGAATGATAATTCAGAGTTGTCTATTTTGAGAGCCGACATGACGTGCCTTAAGCACCGTTTTTATACTCAAGAGATCCTACATATTAACCCGATCATGACATAGCTAAGTCCGAAACTTTATCGGAAGAGTCAAATGATTTCGGCCGCAGGCACAGTGCTCCGAAGTTACGATTCCCGCGAAATCTCTTACAGTGAATGCATACAAGAGTTGAGTCTAGTTTCGGCCGAAAGCCACCAGCCAGCCCCGAAATCGTCATCGGGCAGTGAGGGGCGCAACAAGAACATTCAACTGCTACGAAGAATGAGTACCTTGCCGCGTAACTACCTATATCCCCAGATGCATAAAATCTATGGTGTGGAAGTAATGATTCTTATCAAGCATTATTTAAGCCATTTTTCTATCAGCAGATAAGCACATCAATAGCAGCCCATGGTTGTGAAGTGACAATGCCAGTTGGACGTGTGGTCTAGTCATCTAAAGCCCTAGCCCAATTCGAATATCTTCCAAATCTATACGCCAAGATCAACTCCCTTAGTAATGCATGACAAGAGACGGCTACATGTCTCGATGGCTCGTTTAGATAGAAAGAAAGGCAAATCAGATGTTAAGTGGCATCCAACCCCACGTCAGTCAGCACTAAGATCCGATGATTCCAAAGGCAAAGATGGCATTAAACTTATAAATACCATAGATGCTACCTACTTTGTTAATCTATCTACTGAGGCCCAGCTGATACTTACTTTTCTTTTTTATAACGACACACACCTGGCTCACAATGGCGTCCCAGCAACAACCTACTATATCGATCTCGGCCTCGCCGCATGAAGACCCCGAGAGGATGCGCAAGGTGATGAACACACATATCGAAAAGGTGTTTGGGGAATCCGATGCTGCAGCCCGCGGCAAGACAATGGAGCCGCTCTATCACGAAGATGTCACTTGGTTCCAACCCGGCGAATATTCCGGCGAACATGCCATCATTCGCGGCAGGGATAATGTAAATGCGACTATTCAAAAGGAACAGGATCAATTCCCCGGATTTTACATTACGCACGACGACGAAGGGTACATCGCCGTCACCCAAAACCTAGGCATTGTGCACTGGAAGTTGGGACCGCGCGAGCAGCCCGACATGATCAAGGCTTGCCATTATATTCTATTTGAGGATGGGAAAGTCAAGGCATTTTGGACTGCGCATCTGAAAATGCCTGAGGGGCCGCCGTCTTAGTTCATGGGAAACATTCTGATTGTGTATTTCTTGGCCACACGATCACCAGACACCTGTGGAGGACTTCAGCGTATCCATTGCAAAGTATTACCCGTTGTGCCATCACGGGGTAGCATGGAACAGCCGTGGATTAAGCACCCGTAGATCTGATCAAGAATAGTGAACATTTTTTAACAAATTGACTTCATCTATGAGAATATGTGTTTGCTTTATATAACTAGTACCTGTGTAAATGCTGACAAGTATTGAAGCAGAGCGACTTCCTAGGAAGTCGGACATTGACAATTGACAAAGCTGCGTTGGCATTTAAAACAAAATGGCTACATAGTCACTCATAGCCTCTATTAATGCAGCAATTACCACATGTCTAGTTATAGCAAATATTAAGTGTTTCTATATTGAAGAAAATAAAAGGTTTCAACGCTGTTGATAAGTGTTCGTGCAAAATTCTACACAGTGTAAAGATAATAATATCACTTTACGGTATTCCTTCCACGTAACATGCGATCAACATCGGATTGCATAGTCAAAGTTGTAAGCTAGGTCTTATAAGCCAGTTTCACGAACAAATATTCTTTCATTCTTGGATTCTATTCTTCTCCCATAAATCGGGTGCTCTTGTGTGAAAAGCATTTGATCAATGGCTCATGTTCTCGTCCATTTGGTCTACCCTGCAATAAGCAAAAATTGCCATCTGTCTATCGAATATGAGCCTGGAATATGGAGATGAGATGGGCCAAAGTAAATATACTATTTCTAATTGTACTCAAAAGCGTGAACTGGGTGTATGGAGGGCAAAACAATTCATGGCAAGCCTTTTTTATATTGTAAGTACAGAGTAATGCCTCGCTGCTTGGGCATCAGAATCCGGCATATGCCTCCACGCAAGGACATGGCTATCGTGGCGCCCTTGACTTGAGCGACCTAAAAATGGCATCTCGCCATAATTAGCCTCTTAAGAATATCTGCATAGCCTGGGTTAGTATGGATCTTGCTGTTGCTTCGCCTTAGGATCACTATACATGTAAGGCCTGGTACAAGCCCATGTGCTTCGTACGAAATATGCCCTGTCTTCAATATATTGTGTGAGCTGACACTTGCGCTCCGCCTCCGGTCTTGTGAACACGATCGCAAAAGTCGTGGTCCGGCTTTACGGAGCAATACATGTCAGTGCGTCCTTGGGATGAGTGGAGAGAAGCGGGCATCCAGCTGTTAGTATAAGTAAGTAAGATGGGTCGTCATTGTGTAGCTCAAGCAAAAAAAGGTGGCTTAGTATTTGAGTTCTATTTTCGTGAAGGATTTCTAGATCATCAATAGAACGATCCATGCATATTCTATCCCAAGTATGGAGTATGGATCAAGTAGCTGCATGCAAAGACAAAGAATCAAGGATGGATTTACTGGGCTCGGGCTTTTTTGGGTCACAAACGTGCTGCGGATCTTGCCGTATCCCTTCTGCATGCACCTACTCCGTAGTTTCGTCTCTGTGCCTAGGTATCGTGAGCTGAGCTGAGACGAGCGGAGCGGAGCTTGAGGTAGCGGCCGCGGTAACGAGGCTGAGAGAGAAAGAAAGAGAAGCACTCAAGCGGTGAGGACTGGATCGCAACATGGACAGGAGCTGAATATTTTAGTGCCGTGAGCATGCCATGTGTGGAATGGGGTTGATCAAGGGATGGCCCGACCAGGAGGATCAGAGTCCGACTCACAGACGGTGAGCACAACTGTCGGAATCTCACGACAGCCGAGTCTAGGGCCACTTTCATGGCCGATTCCCTGTTTCAAACATGTGCCAGCCGCCTGAGAAATGCTAGTAGCTCGCTATTGCATGGCTGTCTGGTCGCGTGCCGTCAGGGTCGGTAGCCGGCGCCAATCACAGAGATCAAGATACGACACGATGGACCGCTAGACGGCGTTTGCTGGGTGAAAAGCCGAAGCCCGGACTAGCTTCTGCCATTCACAGAATCTTGCATTGGAGCTGTGCATTGATGCATGAGGCATGAGGGGGGGATCCATCACGGCGTAAATCATCTGCAATCTCAGCGGCTTGCCTCCTTTTCTCCACCCAATCTGGCCAGGGAAATGCGGCTTGCCAGGGTTACTTTTGGTCAGCTCTTTTTTGAAGGGTCTGCGCCTCAATGGCTATGGGATCAATATGTGATTTCGCTGGGCGGCTCAGCAAGATTGCGGTTATTAATAGAGTAAATGAGGCAAACTCCACCTGCAAGAGAGGGGGGGTTGTGGGTTTTTTTCTTTCTCTTTTTTTTTTTCTTTGCTGCGATTGTTAGTGGCACAGTGGCACAGTGTCGATGAGAAGCTACCTACATTGTGTACAAGCATGTGTGTGTGCATTGATGGTTTAGGTTTGTTTGTTTGGCTCAGAGTTTCTCAAAATATTATGAGGCGGTACTACCTCCCTAGCAGAGGACGATACATGTAGCATATATATAGGCCACATGCATCTAATACATTTCACACTCCTCTTGGTACTTCATCAGCCAGCCCCTCATAATTAACTCTTCTCATCACATGGGCAGCAGTCCGTCCTTCAGCTGCTCTAAAGCTTCCTGGTTCGCGAAACGGGAGCGTAAACTCTGTATTACCGCCTCATTAAAAACCTGGAACCCACCACTTTAGACGGTCTGAAACCCCTCGCTAGATTTACGGACCCTTTTCTTCCCCTGCCGGCCTGCTTGAAGCCATTCAACTCATTCGCTCCTTTCAAGTCATTCAAATCTCCAGCCGCCTGGGGTCAGGCGGTTTGGCGCCAGGCCGTCAAACAACGCAGCAGATAAACATAAAACACACATGCGTCCCTCTCCCCCTTTTGACGCAGCGTGAACATCACGACGATACTGATCGCAGACGTCAAATCTCACAACACCAAGCACTCCATACGAGAACGCGGAGCCCCGGAAATGCATCATGGCTGACCACCTGGACCCCGGAGCATCTGCCGGCGCTGCTGACCAGCCCTCGCCGGGGCGTCGCCGGTCAAAGAACCCCCTGCGAAACATGATCCAGCATCTGACCGTCGACTCATCGCCTGGAGCCAGCGAATCCGGGTCACGGCGCTCATCGCTCATTCGCCGTTTGAGCGGGCAAAAGAGCCGTAGTCCGTCGGCTCATTCTGACGCCGCCTCGGGTTCGCGACCCAACTCACGGCCTCCGTCGTCGCTGGGTGTAAATCGAGATCCGGCTCTTTGTGAATCATGTGCACGTCTGGCGGCGGAGATTGAAGAAACCATGGACGAAGTCGACGCCACTTTCGCCAGGCCGGCAGATGGCGCAGGAGCTGCAGGAGATTTCGAGACAAGAGAACATTTTGTATCTCGGCTTCGGTACCTGGAGGAGAACCGCTGGGCCGCGACTTGTCCCATGTGCAAGCTCTTTTGGGAGATTCATGTGCCCAGTAAGGAACCTGGAGAGTATAATCTGGTAGCACTATCGACACGCGACACGAGTTACTTCATTGACTCAGCGAAGATGCACAATCAGGACCATCCGGCCAAGGGCCGAGCCAAGGGCCTCAGCCCAGCGTTTTTCTCCGTCATCTCCAAGACGAAGGGCGGCGGCCAGGATCCCGATGTGGACCCCGAATGGTTCCGAGAATCGGGCATGCTGCTCCGGACACGGCCCGAGATGCTGGTGGACATGGCTAGGGGGAGGACGGGTGCCGAGAGACAGCTGACAGTCCCTGATGGAACGGCATCTCCGCTGCCGTCACCATCATTCCGCCTACCTGACGATGCCTCTTGGACGCAGAGAGGAATCTGGGGGCGGGAGATTGACAAAAGCGCAGACTTGAACATTGTGCGAGAGTGGCTTCATTTTTGCGACACTCATCACGAGGGACGATGCTCACGGAGGCCGGTTAGGAAGGAAATTCAGGGATTCCGGCTCATAGACTGTTCCCAATCACGCCCACAGGTGGTTGAAAGGTCACTGCGTGATGACTATGTGGCACTGAGCTATGTCTGGGGCGACGCAAATGTTGATGGCAGCTGGCCACAAGTTGTACGAGATGCAGCTTCTGTGGTGACTGAGCTTGGCTTTCGATATCTCTGGGTGGATCGCTTCTGTACGAGTGATGATAGACCGCAGGAGAAAAGGGAACATGTTCAGCGGATGGACGAGATATACGGAGGAGCCGCCTTTACCATCATTGCCGCCGCTGGCGAGAATGCCATGCATGGCCTTCCCGGCGTTGGATCAACATCAAGACCTGCTCAGCCAAAGTACAAATTCACCACTTCTAACATAACTCTTGTTTCCAGCCTCCAGGATCCACGCCTTCTCATCGAGCGCTCAGCGTGGTACACTAGAGGATGGACCTATCAGGAAGGACTTCTTTCTCGACGACGCCTCGTCTTCACAGAACAGCAGATGTACTGGGAGTGCGACGGCATGACCTGCCCCGAGGCACTGGATTTGCCGTTTGAATTCTATCACGACGCCGAAGAGAAGCGTATGTACGATTTCGTGCGTCCGGGCTTGTTTAACGGGGTGTCATACATGGATGGCAGCTGGGAACAGTGGAAGAAGCTGCCTCAAAAGATGGGCGAGGCGAGCACGCTGAGTGTGTTCCGAGAAGTTGATCAGCATATTGTGAAATATACAAGGAGGAACCTGAGTCGGGACGAAGATTCGCTGGATGCGAGCTTAGGAGTATGGCGAGATCTGGAGAGCACCCTTGGAAGGGGGAAGCTGAGCAATTTGGTGGGAATCCCCATATGGGCACCTCTGGCCTCTGAACCGACAGAAGAAAACAACGGAATGCCGAGAACGAGACATCTTTTCGCCTTATCGACATGCTTCTGGCACCACAAAGTTGGCACACAGGCCAAGCAAAGGAATCATTTGCCGAGCTGGTCGTGGGCAGGGTGGTCTGGTCCCGTGGAGCTCTTCTCGTCTATCACCCTCGCTTCGCCCGATCCCGAGATGAAGTTGAAGGGCAAAAAGATACTTACCCATCATTATGTTGCGGCCGCACGACTGACGAGGAATGAACCATCATCTGTGAAGTGGACATACTCGCCTGAGATGGCAGTATTAGCACCTGATGGCTCCGTGATATACGACTTTGGAGTACAGATGAGCTCTGCCGCCGGTCCACCACGATTCCGACCTGGAAAATATGCCCTCCACGTCAAGGATCCGTTGGTGCTGGACAAGGTCAAGGCGAAGCCACATTCTGACGGCTGGCAATTCAGCGGCCTCAGTGTCGACGTACGAATGAGCCGCGGAAGTGGCACAGAAACCGCTTGTCTTGGAGGCGAAGAGTGCATAGGAAGCCTCAAAAGCTATCTGATGCGACATGGACAAGGAGAGCAAATGAGTGTATTGTGGTTTGTTGAAGAGACTATGGTGATGCTATTGGTAGTAGAAAAGACTGGGAGAGGGACATGGGAACGCGTGGGGAGAGTGAGGATGGCTTTTGCTGAAGATGCAAAAGATGTGATGAGAGCTTCTGGTGGGCTTCAAGGGCTGGTGGGGAGATTGCCTATGAGAAGCTTAGGGCAGAATATTGTGATTGAGTAGGAGGTTGTGAAGATGCTTCATGTTAAAATTATTATACCAATGATACTCGACTCTAGCTTAGAATTTTAATACAGACAAGAAAGACGCTCATCATGTTTGATGAACGAATTGGAGAAAAAACAATGATACTTAATATCGCATGTGCACAAGATTGTGAAATTTCTTTCATTCTACCAACGTAGTTATGGAAACTAAAATTTGCTCATTCTCTAAGTCTAGATGTCTAGCTCCAAGCTGGGTGGCAGACTGGCAGAGCCTGTTCCCCAGCTGCTCTCATTCTTGCCCAGCGTCAGCTCCAGCACGCCTCCATTAGCGAAGAAGTCGTGCGTAATCCAGTTCTTTGTATACGGCTTCCCGTTGAGCTTGGCACTTTGGATATAAATGTTCTCGTAACCTCCATCAAAGTTGATGTTCTTCACCGTTGCCGTCTTGCCCGTCAGTCCATTCTTGATGCTGATCTCAGGGAAGAACGGTGGCAGGATGAGATAGACGTTCTGTCCGCCCATTGGCCACAAGCCCATCATTGTCAGAGTGCTAAAGGCACCCATAGCTCCAGAATCGTCATTACCGGGGATACCGTTAACACCGGAGTTGAACTGCGAGGGGATGTAGTGGTGGGCAAAGTACGAAGACAAGCCTGGGCGACCAGCATAGTGGAACAGGAAGACAAGAAGGAAGGCTTGTTCGTCACCAAAGTAGAGCAAGTTGGGAGTGTTGTGGAGGAACTGGAGACGCTTGACGAAAGTGTCTGGGCCACCAAGAGTGGTGATGAGGTCGGCCATGTCGTGGGGGGCGAAGAAAGTGTAGAGCCAGCTGCTGCCCTCGTAGGTCTGTGATAGAAACATTTGGTAAGCAACAAGGAAGAAAATAAAGTCTCGAAATCTTCTTATGCATCATTAAGGAAGGAGTGTAGTAGAAGTCTTACCTCGTGGCCAGTAGGCACCAAATAACAATCGTCAAATCGGAACATGGGAGTGCACATCATAGCGTCCTGATAGCCAAACGTGCCGTTCAGATATCTGGGCTGTAAGAAGCCGTAAAAGCCGCTGTCGACGTAGCCGGTAGAACCGTCAGGATTGGTGATGTAGATGTACGAGTTTTGGTTCGGGTTCCACATGTTCTTCCAGTTCTTGGAGCGCTTGAGATACTTCTCAGCATCGGCCTTCTTGTTCAGAGACTCGGCCATCTCGGCGATGCAAAAGTCGTTGTAGGCATATTCGACTGTTCGAGAGATGGATCGCGAAAATGTACCAACACCTAGTTCCTTGTGAGCACTCTATACGAACGTGGATACTACAATATTGGGAAAATCTTACCGTTGGGATCAAAGTCGTCAGTGGGAATGTAACCAAGCGTCTTCCAGCTGGTCAATCCACCACGTCCCTCAATACCCCAGTTTACCGGCTCATCTAGCAAAATGTCAGCATCATACTTGTAGATGTAATGGATAGGCGACAACTGTGAACCATACCTTCAGCATCCGAGATCAAGGCTTCATATCCGGTCTGCCAATCAACACCCTTGTGAAGGCCTTTCAAGTATGCGTCCACAAGCACGATGTCAGCATTGCTACCACCTTGTGTCCAGCCCTTGCAGAATGTCATGCGGCAATCCGGAAGCTTTCCTTCGTGGCGGTAAATGTCAATGAGTGCGCGAACCATCTGCGTTTGGCTATACGGGTCGACAATAGTAAGCAGCGGGTGGATGCTGCGGAATGAATCCCAGATGCAGTAGAAAGAGTCATAGTCTGTCCCAGTCAGCTTCAAATGATTCCATGAAAAGTTCTTTGAGAGAAATGATCTTAAGCGTAAAACTTACAAGGTTCACTGCTCTTCCACAGGGGGTTCTCTCCCGTATAGTCCTGAGGTGAGATCATGGAGCGATACAGTCCCGAGTAGAACGTGGTCAGGATGTCTGTGGACACTCCCGTGGTGTCGACCTGTACAACTCCCAGCTTCTGTCGCCATGCATCCTCAGCAGTCGCCTGAGTTCCCTGGAAGTCAAACCTAGGGATCTCAGACTGGGCATTGCTGCATGCCTGGTTCACACTAATAAACGACAAGCCAACTCTGGCAATGATCTGGTTATTGCTGGGCTTGTTGAACTGGACGAATGCGCCACCAGGTACGGGAGGACCGGTAACGGTGGCAGTTTCGGTGTTGAGTTGCTTGAAGTTGGTGCCGGCTCGGTTGTTCTGGAAGACGCCGGTGTTCTTGATACTAGCTCCTTGGAAATCGGTACAGAAGTACAGAGTGTACGTGCCAACCCCGAAAGACGGGTTAAATGTGCCTGAACCGGTAATTCTTCCGCTGTGAGGGTCAACAGAAACGCCTCCCTTGCTCCGGGAATCGGAGAGATCCGTCAAGTCGGCCAGGATTACAGGCTCATATGGGATCGCGTTATCCCCAGTTGCGTCGCCACCCTTCATAGGCACAGGCTGATCAGGAAAGGTGAATCTGTACAACGCCGTCTTGTTCGATACGGTCATTTCTGCCTTGATGGAAGTATTGAGAGTAACCGAAAAGTATCCAGGATGCGCCTCAATGGAGCTGTTGATCGGCAGAGACTGACGGTCTGATTTGGTGAAGTAGCAATTGTCAAGGTTTCCACCAGAGCAGCCGCTCTGAGGGAACAATGGAAAGTTTCCAAGAGAAGCTCCCTTGGAAGTGTCAGTGTCTGTATCTCTCTCATTCTCCATGGGGGAAATCGCTTACACCACCCGTTCCGCTGTCATGCATGTGAGAGAAGCCAGTGACTAGAGTGTCATTGTCAGTCATAATATTCCAGAGATGCTATAAATTGCAATCTGGGAGGATGAACTGACTGGGACCGCCATCTGAGGCATAACCACCAGCGTTGTCATTCACAGAGTCAGCCACCGCCTTGGCAAGGCCGAATGGAAGAGTTGCGCCGGCAAAGACGTGCCCTATGTGCATTGTTAATTCTGCTCATCTCATTGCACATGAATCTCGTTCAGTCCTGCAGAGATAATTACCTCCATTGCTGGTTCCAATCAGAGGATCTACATAGTCAAAGACATCGTAGGCAGCATGAGCGATTGACCCATAGGCGAGTGCCGTCATCAAAGCTCGAGGGAGGCCCATTGTGAAGAACTTGTCCCTTTGCCGAGGAACAAGCTGAGCTGCTATGAAGACTCAAGAAAGAGCTGCTCTCTCCAGACAAGTTGGTGATTCTTGCGTTACATCCTCTTCTGTATTTATACTCCAGGTCATGAGGCTATAAGCCCGTCGGTTATCACGCGGAACACATCACGTTCAAACAGTTAACCGCTGAAAGGGAAATTTGACGATTGTGAATATCACTCCGAACATCTCTCCCCGGACTAAACTCCACAAAACTGCCGGAACCTGACTTTCATAATGGAGTTTCGACGCGGGGAATCCCTGACATCGCCCTCGATGGGCGTTTAATCAGTTCAGAACTTCAAGCACAAAGTACCAATAGCCACAAGACGGGAAAGGCGGCCGCTATAGAATCCACCCCCAGGTTAGTCTTGTACAGATTCGGTATGTGGAAGGACGCTCGTCCAATCAACATATCTCGCCCTCGGCTCATGATTCCTGAGGCTCAGATCCTCCAGATCTCCCATTCAGGATGGTAAATTGCCCGTCGGGCATATTTGTGTTCATTACAAAGACTGTTTTGCCAAATTGAGCCTATCACCATTCACCTATTCCGCGCACTAGCTGTGTCTATATCGGCAAAATCGGCTCCGCAATAGCCCCAGACATAGTGTGTAGCTTCACAAACAATCGCTTTCATACGAGGAAGAATTCCCGGGCATTTCACGCTAAACATGCTGATGTCGCATTGCAAATGGAGGAACCGCCGATAATGGTTGGAGGAAATATTACCAATCCCCGCCATTCCAACACCGGCCTTCCACTATGCCGGCATTTTACAATTCTCTGGGCAAAGCTGCTGGGCAAAGCGAAAAGCAGCTGTTGTTATGAGAGAGCCGTCGGAAGCATTTTCCTGAGATGGGCTTCTATTTAGTTGCCTGCAGAATAGTACCAACTATTCGCATTTAATTTCGGGCATAAAATCGGGAATGGAAAGAGGAAGCAATTACCGAGCTTTCTAAATTATCGTTGATTTCGGCTTGCCTCAAGATCCAGAATGATGCCACAATACGCCCTGGGACGTCGTCTCATGCCGAACCTCCGCCGTAACTTTCCGTAGGGAAAAAGGAAGGTAGGTCATTCATATCGGTTTTCAATATGGGTTTTCGAACTTCCCGACTTGAACTGGCGTTTACATGGGCATGCAATCAACGAGTGTGACTATATCCCACGGAATATCTCCCATACATAGTTTTATAAATAATAGTAGGTCTGCTCACTCCAACCAACAGAAACTATTCCCACCCTTACTGCGATGTTTTGATTGCCGTGAAGAACCGATATATGAGGATCTCTAGAACCAGACTATATATTGTCATGCATTTGGCAGATCTTCAAAGTCGAGTGATGCCTTTATTAGGCAGGGAAGGCGTCAGACTTGCGGTTTAACATACACGAGACAGGAAGATGGACAACGAATATGTGTTTCATGTAGCATCGGTCGCCATCTGAGGCAAGCCATTGACTACATTCCGGGTTCCGAATGATGGTATTTATGCTTATCGTACAACCCCACACACTTCGTGTTCAAAGAGGCACACGAGAGCTTGCTCTGACTTGTTGATGGCCAATGACATTGTTAGGGACGTACCGAACGATTGTGCAGCATCTCACCCACCGCAAGCAGAGATCACATCAATCTTGATTGAAGCAATCTCCCGTACCTGGTGCACTAAAACAGGGGAAATGCCGATTCCCCCTTACCTGCGAACAGTTTTCATCTTCATCTTGTAATACTCCGTACCCTAACCTGTTTTAGTATTTTTACCGGCATTTGCGTCATCACTTGACCATATGGTACACATATAGCCGATTAACATTACCACGAGACTCAATTCCATTGTAAATGCCAAGGTTTCCATCCCACAAAGCAAAATCCACTTACCCTGACTTCTCGGGATTTGCTTAGCCCGCAAATGCCGATAACTTGGGTCGCAACTTAATGAAACATTCGATGACACAGGTCGGTATTCTGCCTGCTCACGCATGATGTAAAGCGCAGATTGGCTCAATTCTTTCACACATTTGGTCTTTATTGTGCGAGTTTCTGACGCGTACGAATGTGCCCAGAATCTTATAGCAAAATACCTTGGTGTACAGCATACTCGGAGACAACATTCACTATAGCCGATCTGTATTTTGATCGGACCGGGATCCTGTAAACGGATAGCGGCAATTTGCGGTTGGTTGTCGGGAATAGCATCCATCTCAACCCAGAACATTATAACATGGCGCATTGCCCTGAACTCTGAAGAGATTGTCTATTGTATCTTGGACTCTAGTCATATAATCAATAATGTGAATAGATATTCCATAGATAGACTTATACTCAGTTTATTCTACTTACACCAAGATCAACTATTGCGGAACGCTCCTCTTTCACTACAGTAACAGCACAAACGATTCTACCATTAACTAAAGAGTCGGGCTTATCGCCTAAATAGCAGCTTTTCGAAGACCGCCATTGCGTCAAGGTCCTCTAAAGCCATTTATCTTATATGAATGATCTCGCAGCGAAATTCGATCAAATCTGGATTGAATAGTTGTGGTTTTGCAAATTAAAAAGATTCATATACTGTAAAACTCAAACATCTGCTATAAATAGCTCGACGCCCGCTTGGCTAAGCGGTATAGCGTGTCACTAGTAAATACTTGACATGACAAGGTGATCAGTTCGACTCTGATAGTGGGCATCTATTTTTGCCGTTTACTTTTGCTCGTCCTTTTGTACGAAACCATACACGCAACTGCGTGATCTTCTCGGCATGATTATTTCTTTTTGATGTCTCTTTCACAAGCCAGAAGCAATGCCCAAAATTTTCCCTCTTCATGCCTGACCCAGCTTTATGCATGGAGCACCAACTGGCCCAGTCGTCTTCTGTCTGCACTGCTGCATGACATGCATCTGTCGGACATTATTGCATAGAAAGGCATATCAACACGGGCCATCGGTCCACATGCAATTCATTCAAAAGGCACAAGAGTCACAAGCAAATTATATGTGTGTTAGGGCAAAATCTTCAAATTCCTATTCTGCTATATCCCACAAGATGGAGGTCTATTTGCCCAAATGCCTTGCCCTTCCCATGGCGTCTTAAGCACATCCGAGCCCTCAAGCTGTCATTCTGAGAGAGTATAGTTCCGGCGAAGGAAAAAGAACACGGGTTATTTAGTGCTACATGTCCTCATGTGTTAGCTTTCCGGTCGAAAGGTTTCTCTGCCTAAAGCAGGGGAGAGAATCAGGACTTACGCTGCAGCTGGTGCATGAGCAGCTGGAGCAGTTGTCCTTGCATCCGCAGGAGTTGCACTGGCTATCGAGAGAAAGTTGTCAGTAACATGTCTAAAGAGTGCCTTGCTTGGGAATGGGGAATGGGTGCCACAGATCCAGCAGCGGAGCGCTGAAGGCAAAATAAGGTGAAATTCCAAGCAAGTGTTGGAACAATGGTCCTCAGAAGACTCACCAGGGAGACATCTTGAAGGTGTTGGTTGATTTGAGAGACTGAAGGTCTTTGAAGGTAGGCAAAGGTTGTTCTTGTTGCTTGAGTGTGGTTGATGTGATTGATGGATGAGACAAGATCAAAAGGCAGGCGACACTCGATGCTTTTATATCCAAACGGATGCTCTATAAAAAGAGCGTCAACTGTCATATAGTTAGTATCCACTTGTGAATCCCCATGCACCATATCATGCACTGAACAGCTTTGTTAACGAAGCCCCTATGCGGTGACATCTTGGCGCCTGCAAGCCGGAGTAGATCCTTCAAAAACGGCCAACAATCATCATGAGTTCTCGACTGACATTCGTCAATACCCCTCTTTAACTTGTCTAGCTGAAATACCGTTAATAATGCTTCACAGTCATGCGTCAGCTTCATTGGCTGGGGGTGGAATGGAGGTTACCCGAGGCCAGAATGAGAAGTCATCACCGGGCGTTGAACACATGTCCCACGAAAAGTAACCGCAGGGGTACTCCCACGCTATACTATAAAACATATACTGTAACGGCTGGTGTGGATGGGTGTCGATGATGGAGCAATATGTATGGCTGCTAAGTCAGGGATGTAATGCTGGCGCCGGTGATGGTGGCCGCAGGCAAATAATGAATACTTGCTCCCATTTCGTGCTGAAAATTACATCTCTTTGGCTCTTTCTTTCAACAAAACTTGGCTTCAAATACTAACATAGGATATCACCTCAAGGATAATGCGTAGTACATGGACATGGATATCATACGCAGGTACAGTAACTGACGGAGACAATCGAAAAGCAGCCTGAAGAAAAATCAGTGCGTTTGAAATGGTGCCCGACTATAGCTTCCTTGCTACAAATTGTGGAGAAAATTGTCACTTGGGGGCATAAAATGGTGAGGGAAATATGCGGCTGAGGAAAGCTTTGGCCTTATGGTAGTCACTGTACTATCACGAGGACGAACGCCCTCCCGAGAAGGAAGAAGATAACACTGTGTTACCAACGTACCTATGAAGAATCTGCTGATGATGGATGCAGCATCTC
The DNA here is from genome assembly GCF_003025095.1 of Trichoderma harzianum CBS 226.95. Classification (NCBI taxonomy): domain Eukaryota; kingdom Fungi; phylum Ascomycota; class Sordariomycetes; order Hypocreales; family Hypocreaceae; genus Trichoderma; species Trichoderma harzianum. Next base: position 636,903 of record NW_020209258.1, read on the forward strand.
CCTATCAATACGTGACATGTGTGAAGAATCATCATGCGTTGTGGTAGCTACGTGTAGTAAAAGGCACATATTGATCCCGGCGTTGGGATCACAGGCATACCTCTGAACTCTGCTGTCGTAAAAGCACGCATGAAGCCGTGGCATGTGGCGAAAATAGTTGAATACCTAGTCTTGGCTAGGCAGAATACTGCATTTTCAGCGGCCATGGCGGGAAAAAAATGAAAATGTGACAGAGCAAGGCGTGGAGATGATGGGTTGCCTCTCCCCCACGCGCTGGCCGGTGATTATCGGATGTCAGCAGCCACAAGCGACAAGAAAGGATCGCAGGGAGACTAAGATACTGGAAAAGGGGCCTGCTTCCGGGGTGGCTCCCGGCTGAACAGTCATGCGGCCACGGAGTGCTACATGGTTGTACAAATCGCCTCACCCGACATGACCCGGGTCTCGGATGTTGGGGGAATCAAGACCGAGAGATTCAAACGGAAGCTTCTTCACTCTGAGGTTAGACGTAGACAGGATTGAACAGCTGTCGGCAAAGTGTTGGACAGATTTGTGCCTGCGAATAGAAGTAGGCCAGCGCAGGAGCACAAGATGCCGTGTCTCAAGACCTGATTTGGCGCCACAGGGGGGGACCATCAGCCCTCCATCGTGATAGGCTTGTTGCTGAGAGGACGACATAAAGAATTTTAGTCGCATGATGCAGAAATGACGGAGTGAAGGCAGTGCAATACGCTCGGTGCTCATGATGTCCATGCTGTCCGCGCTGTCTGGTTTACATTTTGCGTGCTCATGTTGAAGGAAAATGACAGTTCAGCGTCCAAGTTCGCATAGAAATATGACCAAAACATATGATACTCTTCTTCATCTGTCCTTACTGGCTCATCGTGCTGCAGAAGGAAAAAACTTGAGAAAATATCTGTGAAGAAAGCGGATCTTGTGGAGTAGGTTGCTGAGGCCAGGAATGATGAAGATTTTTTCTCGCATCTCAAGGGAATGCGTTCATCATTATATACTTGACGCTCGCTCATATATCTGCGTGATTTCCCCAGTTTCCATAATCAACAGCCAGTCTTCTCCGCTTCTGTTCCACCATCAAGTGCTATTACTCGTGGAAATGAGCCGGGGTTTGGTGATGCGACTGCGAAGTCAGAGGCTTATACCACTCAGCTCCTTGGATGGTGGTGAACCTTGATGGAAACAACAACCACCTTATCTACCACATTCTCTATAATACATACTCAACTTTACAAAAAGGCCTCATATAAATGGTGGAATTTTGAGGGAGCTGAGGGGTGTCTATCAAGGTGCATGGCCATCAAGGTGCACGGGGTCAGATTTTAGGGGATCCTGGGGATGCGAATGGTACTCTCCTAGAATTTGAAATTATAGTTGTCTAATAGCTTTCATCTGAAATCTTCCGTCTACTTCATCTCAACCAAGGTAAATGTCATTATAAAATGGCTAAATTGCCAAATACATTCCCAAGGACATTCAAGCTTATGGATTACCCCGCGTATCTTTGAAGAGATTATCAGTCCGATCAAGCAACTTATCCCTTCATAACTGAGTATTTCATACAGTTTTGAAACTTGCGGCAGTCTCTTTCATGGAATGATAAATTCAGATGTACTACTCTCTGGGCGTCATCCATGGACCAGACGAGTTCTTCGGGTAGTCTTTGACAAAGCTCTTCCACTGTCTTCTCCAAGACTTCTATGGGCTGCTCAGCATCCGTGAACTTTCACGTTGTTCCCTGCTACTGGGCCAGAATAAATCAAATTGCAGCTTAAACTCTTCATAGTTGTCTCCGACAGTTAGTCTTTCAGCATGTTAGTTAATGCATATATAGCAAGATGATTAGTATCGTGTACTTCATGTTCTTGTTTCATATGAAAGCTGGAGCTAACAAGCAGAAGACTGCCAAAAGGCATTAAAACCTGGCTACTTGTCTATGGGAGTTCTTCATTGTTGGTGATTGAAGTGGCCTCACACTTAGCCGTCTGGGGTTTGGGTTTCTCTATACTATATCTAATTTGAACTTCAACAGGAAACCAAAACTATTTATGCATGACTCAGGTACTCCTCTATTCAACATTCATCATGAAAACTTCACACCTGTTATCAGTGTATGTAATATTGGCCAAACATATTACGAACCTTACGAAGCAAATCGATCAGCGATGAGTACACCGGTTCTGAGAATCTAGTAAATCAACAGAGTCTTTGGCGGGGTGAGCAAGCTTGATGGCAATCTTTCTATTCAGCTTCAAGACGTTTACTAACAGGATTAGCACAAATATTGGTAAAAGGCAGATAATTTAATATGCTGCGTGTTATGGCACTTTGTAAATCCAGGTGAACCGCCTGGAGGACCATAGGGCTCTATCTCGGGCAACATCAGCTACGAGTATACTATGCACCCATAATATGGAGGAGAGTGAATGTTGCAAGTGTTTTTCAGCGACGAAAGATTGTGGGCCAAAGACGAGAAGATTCTAGATGGCCAAGGCAAGATTCTCCCTAGATAAGCCCTAGATATAGTCATTTTTGTATTTATCTAGGATTGGGTAATATAGTCTTTCTCTAAACAAAGTGTCCGGTTCGTTAAATTAAGGTACTGTTTAAAAGAAACAGTACGTGTCTGTATTCTTGTACATGGGATCCAAACGTGTGGGTATGTTGACAGAATATTTAAATAGTTAGTAAAGGTAGACTTGACAGAGGGGAATCTAAACACGCAGAAATGGATGGATGGATTGATGAGGGAAAGAATACCTCTGATCAGTCACCATAAGCAGCTTGTTGAGCAAGTATCATGATATAAGAAATTACAGAGAGAAAAACCGGTGGAAAGAAGGACGTAGGAAGCCGTTAATACGGTGGTGGGATGAATCCAAGTTGGATGAAGCTGTTTACTATTACCTCATTAAGCCATGAACACGCAGAACGGTCACGAGGCCCCCTCAATAAGGTGTTGATATATCATGAAGAGATTGTACCGTTAAAAAACACGCGTCGAATTCTTTGGATGCAGGCGTATGAAACAGACAAGCAATGCCATCTTACCAGCACACTCAGCCAGGCCGCCTCACCACTTGGTGTCATCCTACTGTCACCTTAACCGACCCATTGCAGCCACATGCTTCTTACCGCCACTTATCGGCTTGATAGTGATGGCTTCAGTGCTCATTTCTGAGGCAGGGGATAAGAAGCGGTGCAGCGAAACAGACTGATGCTATTGTCCAGCTCTAAGCATCAGAAAGTGCCCTAGAAGGTGGCAACGCAGGTGTATTTAAAAAAGAAAATCCTCGCAAAGGAGTTGTCGCAAGGACGAGACATAGGCATTCGCCTGTTCGCTAGACAAGTGATAACCAGCTCGTCTTCCGTCCAGCCTATGTCCAATCGCACCGGGATCACACGTCCAGTGCATCACTTACCCTTCTCTCTAAGATGCCATTTTCTTCCTCTTCAGACGTCGGATATCCCAGCTGGTAACGCTGATTATGAATGAGAAATGCGGTAATGTTCCGGCACTTGAACTCCATTTTCTCGTATAATCCCACTCTGAGACCAACAGTTGCCATGACTTCCTCTCAAAAACCTTGCATCATCCCAAGTGAGCTTGCCAAAGCCTGTTAGCCGAAGCGACGCAACCTCCTCGCTAGATGAGACTTGAGCTGATGTCTCTAGACATCTCGAGTCCCAAGAAAAGGGTTTGATCGTTTCTTAGATGGCAAAGTCATAGAACTACTTCTTTCTGGTGAATGTTAGCTAAGGTTACGGGTTGGTGTTCTAAACAGCAACTGTTGTCTGGATCATATTTTCACCTACCCTTGAGTTGCGGGCATTGAAAGCTCAATGAAGGGCACCAATACGACTTACGCCTAATAACTCACATGTCATCTCGCTAGCAATGGCATCGTAGATGATATGGCCCATGAAGACAGCGATACAAACTCTACGTGCAGCATCGTCAGAAACATCTGTTGCATCACCCAGCCCTCTCCGCCTTGGCACTGTACATGGGCCGATATTCTACGAGCTCACGAAACGAAAAGCCTTCGCTCTCCTCTATCCCCTCTTCGAACAGGGGGATAGAAACGAGCCTGATGTCATGCCGAGCCATGTAATTCTGGGCATCCACGACGCGATCGGATCAACGTGCTGCCGTCTGAGGGAGATCATGTTTGAAGTGATGCCACTTCAAACTTGTTCGATGGGATCCGCAATTTGGATCTCGCCAGCGACGAGGCCAGGGTACCCTAACTTGCTCTTGGAATCACTTATCCTGGAATAGCGGTTTAAGCTCTCGACGGCGGATACGGCGTGATGGGGCATGTGGAGCTTATACCATGTATGTATGATACAGAATTTGGGGAATATTGGACTTATTTACAGACAAACGAGGATGTGTGCACATCTGGGGCGATATACGGATAAGGGCATCTTGAATCGTTTGCTCACTCCCCCTACATCTCCAATCTTCATCGGAAAATTACTAAATGATGGTGGCCACCTACCAATGAGAAGATGTTCCAGAAACTAGGACGAATCTATGCGGCCAATGGTGCTGGTTTCCCAGAAAAAACACTATAATATTGTGAGACATCGTTAGGACTGGCTGTGGATGAAGCTGATGTCCATGAGTAGAGCGGGCACCAGCAAGGCCAATGGAGATACGATGCCAGCCGAGGACCCAGAAGGACGAGGTCATACGGATAAGAACTCGACTCACTTTGTTGTTGGACTTTATCAAGCGACATCGTCTCGTCCAAAGACGTCACCATCGTCATCATCATACGTGGTATCAAAGACAAGGATATATGCAGCCGTGATGCATGCTGGCTGTAAAAGACCAAGTCCTATGGAGAATATGCATGTATTGATCGGTGGACCGGACAGGTGACCGCAGGTGGATAGACGGGGACTCATCTGCCTGTGGAGAGATTGGTGGGCGTTTGTGTGCTTGTGAGTTTGGTTGGCTAAGGGAGCTCGAGTTGTTGAAGCTAATGTTGCGATCGCGGCCTAAGCGCAGGCGCCGAGGCTTTGATACCCTGTTTTCAGATGTCGAGTTTTTATATCCTGGATGGTGCTCAAGCATCGCTTAGCAAGTGGTGGCAACTTGGGCTTCTGTTTCATTTTTGTTTCATTTTTATTTTATCTATCTTGTGTTGCTTTGCTTGTCTGTTTATTTCGTGTATGCAGTGGCTGTGTCTTATGAACACACACAACAACACGGCACAGTCACAGTCACAATTGCACATTCTCTCTCTCTACAGGATCAGGACACAATATGGGGCACATCTTCGTGATCTCCTCTGCTTGACCGCAGCTGCAGGTAAATCTCTCTTCATCACAAAGACCCCCACACACAATGTCTTACTTTTTTTTTCTCTCTCTTTTCTCACCCAACCCGGCCGCACTAGCATCTGCCCAAACTAGACGACCGTCATCTCGGTGTGCAGTAGGAAAGAAAAAGAAGATGCAAAAGAAGTGGAAACTTGCAGACTGGACCCTCCTCCCAGTCAGCTGGATGTGAGTTCCATTTGTATTATTCATCGGCTTCGGCCAAAGCGGGTGCTTCCGCTAGCTATCTGGATTAGCACAAGTTATGCAATGGGCTCCGAAGATTCGGTGAAAGGACGGCGGCCTGTTAATGCGCGGGAGCTTGGGTTGGTTTACCCCCTTGCACGGACAGTATCTCTGCTTATTTCAACGCGTTTGCTCCGAATTGCGGAGACTTTGGATTCCCCGACAAGCCACTCAGCGAGCAGTTGCATGGAAGAGGCTCCAAAGGAGGCGAAACTCTGAGGAGTCCTAGGCAACGAAGCAAACAGGAGACGGGACAGAGGAGGCGAGGCGAGGAAGCGAGAAGAGAAGAAGCGGAAGCGGGAACGGGAAACAGGAGCCCATTCTTCGAAACCACCTACCAAAACCGACCAGACGTTGGGTCAGAATCAGAGTCATTCGGCCAGCAAAGATCAATTGGACGTCGATAAAAGGGTTTCCGGGCGGCATCCGCGGCGCTTGCAATTGCTCCCTGCAAACATCCTGATGGGTTTAAAAGGGTTGCATGTGCAGATGACCCCTAACGTTCGCGCTGCAGACGATGCCCGTCCGTCCTATGCATTGCATGTACTTTAGTCTTTAGGTGAACCGCAATGCGATGAATCGATTCCTTGGCCCATCGCCACCGTTTTCCAAGTGCCTTATAGGCCAATGGACGGATCCCCGCCTTATCGTCGTGCACGACGTTATCACGCTTCAGGCATAGGTTGGCCTTCATGGGTTGACGTGTTCTACGCACCAGTCCCTAAAGCACAAATCGAGGCGCGAGTCAGTGAAGCGAGTCTCCACGTGTGTGACCGCCTGATGTCCCCAATAATACGTGTACCGGGATAGATGGACCCCTTTCATAGCAGGGCATAGCAGGGGGTCCTCACAAAGGTCGCCTTGTGCAAGCAGAGTCAGGCACCGCAAGAGGACGTTATGGCAGCCCAACTTGAGCAGAGGCCCTGCAAACGGCCTATCACATGTCGCCGCCTTACACCAGGATTTGCATTGACGTGGACTCGGAGCTGGCACAAGTTGTATCCATTCATGATCCTTGTCTGGGAGCTAATCCCTTTCAGTGGGCGTTTGGGGGGCTTTCCAGCCTTTTTTCTCTTTACCGCTTGATGAGAACTTCATTTTATATTATACAATGCCAGCGACGGCTATCAAGTGAAGCATTTCATCAGTATCCGTCGTCGAGCATTGACAAAAGACTGCCATCATGGTTATGCGAATGAGGTCGCTGTCTCAGCGCATGCCGTCGTGGTCCAAGTCAGCCAGTATGATACTCTTGCCCTATCTGATTCCTTCACCGCGTAATTGCAGTCGTCTGATGCCAAACCTGTAGAGCGACTCTCAAGAAGCGATGGCCGCTTCAGCACGTCCACCGAGCGCATGAACAGTTCATCTATGGATCTCAATGACCCTTCACTGTATGGAACCAGCTCGTCTTATCTCTTCTCTCTGCAATGATCCGGATGCATGTTGTTTGCTAACCAGAGCCCAACCGTGAAGTCAGCTGGAGGAGAAGAGTTTCCAGCTGGTTGCTGGCGGGACCAGCGACCAGCTGCGATGGCTTGAGATTGACAACGGCGTCAAGAAGGATGAGGACGACGCGCCCATCAGCGAATTGAGCCCCAGCGAGGATCCCTCTAGTGAGGAGCCCTCTAGCGAAGACGCTCTTGACGATATTGCCGAAGGCGAGAACGCTGATGGTGAAAATGCTGATGGCGAGATCGTCGTCAGTGAGAATGCCACCAGTGTTCATGTCCCCAGTGTAAAGGCCACCAGTGTCAAGGCCGTCAGCGTCAAGACGGCAAGCGAAAAGATTGCTCTCGATGATGCTACCGACGTCGACCCTGACGAGGCTATCAACTACGTGCTTCAGTGCAACGACGACGTCAACCACCATCTTCGACAGATTAACGATGCCCTCAACCTCATCAGCATCATGGGCCCGACGCGTAGTGGCAAATCAACCCTCATGAACCTTCTTGCGGGATGCACGGAGGAGCCGCTGTTTTCCACCAGCCCCGGAGCCGAATCGTGGACAAGAGGTAAGAAGAATCATTGTGCATATGCTGACAATTACTAACTCAATCTCTCGCATAGGTACGAATCTGGGAAACAAGATTATGGGTGCCAAGGAATTCTCCAGACTTGATGACGGTGTAGAGGTGGCATTGGCAAATCCTCAAAAGGTTGCCTTCCTCGACACAGAAGGCCATGGAGACCAGGGCGACTTGTACGAGTTAGTAGCATCCACCCTTTTCACCATGCTTGCAGATGCTAAAGTAATGGCAGTATCATGCTCTTCACTCCCGCCATTCTATGCTCTCGTGTCATCGTTTTCAACACTACAGATGTTGCCAAGGACACCATCCTGACGAGCTTGGCGATGATGACGCTGGCCGCTAACAAGCTAAATTTCGGTGGTGACAGGAAGACCAGTGGACCAAAGTTTGGTCAGTTGGTCATTATTATCAACAAGTGAGTTTCCCATTTGATTCCATTCAACATGAATGAGATTTGGTTGGTCTAACAGTCGTCAAAAGGTATGATCTTGGAGGCTCGGGTAAGTCTACATGATACGAAATGAATCACCATTTCACATTGTTTAATAATACTAATTACCCAACCAGTGGATGATGTCAGAAAGAACATCCTCAAAAAAGAAATTGGCAGGACCGAGGCGGTTAAGAGGAGAAACAAGATTCGAGAGAAGTTGGCCTCCGAATTCGAAGGTGTCACAGTAAGCCATCTCATGACCTAACATTTGAGATGTAAGAAGGGATTAGCGACAAGAGCTTACACAATCCAGGTTCACCTGCTTCGTGGCAACTCTCTCAAGGAGGGTGTGCAGAGCCAGATCAACGACAAGACCAAGGAGTTCCTTGTTCTCGATGATTTCAACGACAACTACGTCAAGGACTTCAAGAACCTGCGAGCCCAGCTGTCCCAGATGCTCCGAACTCCCCGACTCGTCGCCGGAGCTCCCTTGTCTGGTGCTTCAACCGCAGATTTTGTGTCAAGCATCGTCAAGTCGATTAACCGGCTTGAGCAAAACGGCCAGCTTCACGTGCCCGATATTTGGCGGGCGGCCGAGAACGAGGCCATTAACAGATCTCACATCAAACTCCACCACGACTTTAGGGAAGCATGCAATAAGCTGATCCAGGACCCAGCACTCATCAGCACTAAGGATTGCAACAAGGTATGCTCATCTTGCTTTTCTCTTTGTACGTCACTTTTGTGCTAAATGAGTTGGATTTAGAAACTCGATCGTATTATGCACAAATGCATGGCCGATGTGCGTAATTCGCTCAAATATCTCTCACAGCAGACCATCAAGTAAGAAGCAAAGCCTATTGTGCCATTCTTGGCTATTCGTTAACAATCCTAGGGATACGTGTGAGAGTCTTATCAAGGAGTCGGATGGCCAGCGAAATGAAGTCTTGGCCGCAAACCTCCAGAAGATTGAGGCATTCGCCGAGAAGGAGCTGGCTGATTTGATTGCCTCAATACAAGACACTGTGAATGATGCAGTCTCCGACTTCAAATCTATTTCTTCCAACACCGCAGAGAAGATGTTGGATCAGCTTCACGGTGACCTGCTGGAAGCCTACAAGAAGAAGATCTCATCCTACGACGAGCAGGCTCTGAGGGGAAACTACGCAGTCACATACGACCGCGCATTCTTCACAGCTGCGGCGATTGCCAAGCAGAACCTCAATACTGCTTGGGCTTCATGGCTTGTTGAGCAGGACACGACAAGCTCCGAAGCAATTGCTGCCGCCTTTGAGAAACTTTACCAGGAGACTCTGATCGGCGATGAGTCTATCTGGGAGACGAGCGCGGATGAGGAGCAGAGCTCTCATCTGACGCACTACAACAACACCATCGATACTGAGTATCTGTGGGAGAATGCAGAAACGATTAAGGCGAATTACGCGGAAAAGGTTGACAAGGCCAAGAACCTTGTCAAGGCAAAGGTTACTGTTCGAGAGCAGGAGATGGCCAAGGACGTTGCCCAGGAACTTGGTAAGTTTGAATAACTGAGACTACGAATCTTTCTTTGTCAATTCTCTGACTAACATTTCTGGTTTCTTAAGAAAAACATCTCGCAGCTTATCAGAGACAGCTGGACGAGTCTCTGCTGCCCAAGGACGATGTTGGAGAGTTCAAGGCCCTCACTGACACCACAGCAACCCGTGAGAAGCTCATTACCTTTTTGAAGGAGAAGTCCATGAGCAACCGTCTGTATGACCACTACCTGAACGAGTTTGACAACCAACTGTCTGCCAAGAAGAGCACATTTGGCGACAAGTACTCAGCTGGTAAGAATATCTTATTTCCCCTTCCTCATTTACCATCGGCTGCTAACACTTTCAAACAGTTCTGAAGGAATTCCTGTCATACATTGACAAGGAGCTTGACCGAGTTGTTAAGGCCCAAATCGACGATTTCAAGAACCAGAGCGACACGCTCCAAGTCACCAGGTTCCTGTCCAAGGAGAAAATCACATCCCACCTCGCCACCTGCGAAAGCACCGCCAAGGCCGCCTTCGAGAGCAACGTCGCCCACCTCAGCCTCTCGCAAGAAGAGGCCAAGCTCCGCGTCACCGAGGCCCGCAACAGGCTGGCCAGCGGCATCTCCGACTACCACATCGCCAAGCTGCTGCTCTTGGACTCCCTCGTCAACAAGTGGAACCGCCAGGCCCTCAACCGATGCGTCAACGAGGTCCTGTCCGGCGTCGTCGACTTCACGCTGGACACGCCCGAGAAGCTGGAGGAGGCTGTCCGGAAGGCCAAGATGACCTACTTTGGAGAGGCTTGTGGTGAGATGACGAAACAGGCCGAGGTAAGTTTCCACGATATTTGGGGAGGAGAATCGCTGACACGAAAGCAAAGACTTGGGAGACTTTTGAACGCAAAGCCGACACGCTGTACGAGAACATTCGGTGAGTTTCTTGTCTAGCATCACATCCTATAGTACTTCATTTACTAACAAGTTTTATAGCCGCGCTCAAGCTGTCTTCAAGTTAAAGGTTCGAAACCACCACCGCCGCCTTGCTTCCTAAGCCTCGCCTTTTTATTTCTCTCCTTCTTTTCAATCATGACTAACTCCCCACCGCAGGGCATCAGCTATGAATCAACGACCTCGGAGCTGGAATCCAAAGTCATACACGGGATAAGCCGCCCCTTCGCTGACCTAGCCAAGTATGCAAAAAAATCTCCTTATTACGCCATAATTTGGTTGCTCAGATTCTGCAAAAAATCTTTGTACTCAGCCATTATTTGGTTAATAAGATTCCTACTCACATATAATCGCTAGTCTCCTCGGCATGTCCTGGATATCCAGCGGGTCAGAATTCCAGCATGAGCTCCACCCCGAAGGCAACTCAAGGTCATATCTGCTCAAGAACTTGAGCAAGCCAAAGGGATACGGCGTATGTACATATCTTCATCATAATCAAGAAACAAAAGGACAAGAGAAGAGAAAAAAAAAGAGAGAAAACAATTCATACTTTTGATTTGAGGGGGGTAGGCTAACTGATTTGGCGTTCAGAACAAGCAGTGCACAAGTCTCCGCTTCGACAACTGGACGGCCGAGTTTTCTGATTTCGTATTCGACGAGCCCATCATCCAAGAGCTGTCTCCTTTCACCGTCCGTACTCCCCCTTTTTAGCCCGCCATCGTCGATCTAGTTTGATGCTGAAACAAAACCCCCATACAGGTCAAAACCCTCACAGTGCCAGCCCAGGACGAGAAGTAAGTATACCACAACTTACACCCAACTTCACTTCTAACTCTCTTGTGTAGCACTCAGGTCAACATCGCCATCAAGGAAGAAAAGACGGAGGCAATCACTCACTCCAACGCCGCCATGTTTACCGCTCAAAACGAGTAAGTCACCGAATCTCTCACTCATCAAACAAAGCTAATTCCTCATCTCACTATTAGGTATGCCTCCGCTACCGGTATTGAGCAAGTCGTCACGGACCACATCAAGGCATATCTTCACCATGAACCAACAAGCAATATGCTCTCACATGAACTAACACACATCCCAGGCCGCGTTCAACGGATCAGACACCTTCGTAGACACCAAGCGCAACGAAGTCACCCTCAACATCGACTTCGACTGCCCCGTCATCTGCCCGGCAAACCGAGCGTACGCCCACCCACTCCCTCCATCCCATTTCCATGAAATTAAAGCTAACTCATTCACAGAACCACCGTCACTTGCTCCGGCTACACCCAACTCATGTCCATCACATACACCGCCAAGATGAAGTAAATAAACCCTCCCTTCCCTTCTCACCCTCATCAACACTAACATTCCTTCTCTCTCAGGCTCGTCCCCGAAGTCACCTTCACAGGAGGCTACGTCCGCACCGGCAGCAAAACCGGCGAAGCCCCCAACTTCCTCAAGGGCGAGACCAAGAAGCGCGTCTACACGGACATTCCCAACGGTCCCGCAAACGAGCTCAAGGTAAAAGCATCCTTCTAACTTACAAGTCAGTTGGGGAAAAGCAAAACTAACAAAAGCAAACAGGACAAGGCGGCTTCCAACGCCGACCCGTGGGACTGGACTGAGGCTCTCGCCAAGAACCCCAACATCCAACCCCTCGTCGACCGCATCAGCGATCCGCAATGGTAAGCAAAAAAAACTTCCCCCCCAGCACTCAACCCACAGCAACACAAAAAACAAAAAGAAGCTAACCTCATCCCCCAGCTACGAAATGTACGTCCGCGGAAAGTGGGAAGGCATCAGCGGTTGGAAATTCGTACGTTCTCCCCTCTCTCCAACATCAATCTTCCTCCCCCAAAACTAACACTTAAAAACAAAGGTCATCCAAACCGACATCAAGACTGCATAAGCAACATCTTAACCAACCATCCTAACCACACACACTCACACACATACACACTCCAAACTTCTCTGTCACTCACATTCCAAGCATCCAGCCCATCCGGCTCAACTACTCACTCACATATACCAACTATCCCAACTATATACCAACTTTACGTTCCACGCAAGCATTAGATACGGTTCACGACACTTTGCTTTTTAGATAGCCTACGCAGCAGACACACATATCACTTACTAGAATGAAATTACGCGTTATCTGACAGGAGAGACGAATTACTCAAAAACAAAAAAAGATTCCAATTTGTGCCAAACGAGTGAATAACCTAATACTGCATAGCTTATACTTAAACCTATACTTATAGCGTAGACATTCTGATAGATAGTATAGTAACCAATGTGTTTGAACAAGTTTTAGAGAAAGAGTGAAAGAATGAAAAGCCCCTGTCCCTCAAGTATGCCTTGTGGAACTTCAACAACTTAGTAGACTCAGCCACATACAGACTTACGCCTGCGAGATGGCTGCCTGGTTGGGATGCTTGTCGATGCCGAGGCTAAAGCGGCGCTTGATGGCCTTCCAGGCTTCAATGAGCACAATGTAGACCGCCACGCAGCCAAACACGACACCCCACTCCCACGTTAATGCCTGGTGCTTAAACACAACCTTGTTGACGTAAGGAATGTAAATGACGGGAAAGGTAATGATGAATCCCGCAACAACGGACCAGAACAAGAAACGATTGTGATAGATTGTCTTAAAGACGGACAAGGGGCCCTTCCACCTCTCGTCCATGTTGAACAGACTGCGATGAAAGTGCTTCACCTCCCAAGCAGTAATCAGGAGCAAAAAGCTCAGAGTAGCAAACGTCGCGGCTCTCGCACGAAACACGAGGCCGCATCCGTCATGGCCGTGGCCGTTCTCATTGCAGTCGATAGGCAGGTCATGAAAGCCCCGTCCAGAAGATGCATAAGCCACCAGCATAAATGCCGCCAGGCAGAGAGACCCCATACAGGTGCCATACACGAACTGGTCCCGAATCAGATCCAAGGTGAAGACTCCCGACCGCAAGTTGCGGGGCGGACGCTGTAGAATGTCTGGCTGCGCCTCTTCCAAGCCCAAGCCAAGAGCAAGGGGTGACGAGGTGACTAGGTTAGCCCATAGGATTTCGAGTGGCGACAACGGAAACACAGCGATCTTATCCTCATCCTTGAACGCCAGCCCAATCAATAGAAGGATGACCTGGGCCAAGTTGGAGGTGAGGAGATGCAAGAGGAACTACAAGCATATACACGTTAGCCCAATCATTTTTGTACAAGTATTTGTGGCTTAGGGGAGAGCCAACAAGCCTACCTTTTGGATATTGTCTGCAAGCCGGCGTCCTTCCTTGATGCCTGTCACGATGGATGCAAAGTTGTCATCCGTCAGCACCATGTCTGACGCTTCCTTGGCCACATCGCTTCCCCTATCGCCCATGGCTATACCCACGTCGGCCTGCTTCAGTGCTGGCGAATCGTTGACGCCGTCACCAGTCATGATGCAAAACGCCTTCCGGCGATGCAATGCCTTGATGACTCTGACTTTGGTCAGGGGGCTGCATCTGGCAATGACAAGCGGAAGGGTATCCATGGCATCTATCTGGTCGTCTGTGAGATTGCCAAAATCGATCGCCGACATGACAGTTTTCGGGGACAAGGGTACGTCATGCGACAAGATGCCAACTTCGTATGCAATCGCCGTCGCCGTCTTGATGTGGTCGCCCGTCACCATGTGCACGGCAATACCGGCCTGGCGACACTGCGATACTGCACCAGCCGTCTCTGGACGAGGAGGATCATACAGACCAGCAAGTCCGAGGAAGTGAAGGCCACTTTCGACCTGGGAGCGGTCATGGGCGTCCTCCTTCTCCCTGTCCAGGGTTCTGTTGGCGATGCAGAGCACTCTGAGACCTTCAGCAGCGAGCTCCTCTGCCTTGGCGTGGATCGTCTGCTTCAGCTCTTCAGATTCGTCGAGTTTCGGCACAACTACCTCAACGGCACCTTTGGTATACACTTGGGACTTGGCATCGATGTCTCTACCATAGACAACACTCATGAGTTTGCACGACGAGTCAAAGGGGTGCTCTGCGACGAGTTCATCGCCGGCAGTCTTATTCTTCCCAAAGCGCAGAGCAAAGACTTTGAGAGCTATCTCTGTAGGCTCCCCCACTACCTTCCATTCATCTGACCCAAATGCCGTTGTGACACTACTGGAGTCAGTCTCGAGCTCCTTCTTGCCGTCGCTAACGGTGGAGTTGTTGCATAGGACCAGAGTGTCGAGAAAGGCGTTGAAGCAAGTTCCTACGAGCGATCCGGACCACGACACGGTGCCGCTGCTCGGATCATAGGGGTTGGAGGTGCCTTCGATAAGGCCAACGAGGCCGCCTCGAAGCCACACTTTGCGGGCAATCATGCGTCCCTGGGTGAGGGTGCCAGTCTTGTCGGAGCAAATGTTGGTTACTCCTCCAACGGCCTCGAGAGACGGCATTTGGCGGACGATTACATGTCCCTTAACCATTGCCTTGGTAGCGACAGCCATAGTGACGGTAAGCACGGCAAGGAGGGACTCCGGAATAACGGCGACGCCAACACAAATGCCGTACAGCAGAACATTGTCGTCAATGTCCCACCTACTAACAGAGAAGACAATGACGGCTAGTAGTATGGCCAAGGCGAATAGCAGGAGAGCAAACTTGCTGAGAGTGACTTGCAGAGGCGTCCCTTCGAGGCCAAGAATGTTCCTGCTAGTCTGGTAGCAGTTGATGAGGAACCTGCTGACGGGGCCAGAGCCAGTGTTCTGCTTCTTCTTTTGACGCAGCAGTTCGGCGATCTGGCCCACCTCGGTCTTCATCCCGGTAGATATTACAATGCCAGTCGCCCGGCCTCGAGTCACGGAGCTTCCAGTGTAGACCAAGTTTGTGCGATCGCCCATGGGGAGATCGGGGTCGTTGAAGATGACATCTGGTTTCTTGCTGATGGCTACAGATTCACCCGTGAGGTGAGATTCGTCCGTTGCGAGGTTGATGCCTTGAACAAGACGTAAATCGGCGGGCACTACGTCTCCAGTGGAGAGCCAGACCAGGTCACCCTTGACTAGGGTTTCTGCCTTGACGGTATCGTTGAACCCATTCCGGATGACTTTGCATTTGGGAGTAGACAAGGCGTAGAGCGACTGGATTGTCTGCTCAGCGCGGTAGTCCTGGATCAACCTGTAATTTTGTTTCATAAAGTGTGAGCAAGACATGAAAAATAGTGGAAAGCATGTAAATGATTCCCTTTAAGAGAGAAGTAGAGAAAAGAAAGAGAAAGAAAAGAAATAATGGCTATAGCAGTAGGCTTGGTCTCTTCCTTTCTGCGTCAGTTTCATTTTGCAACATACCCCACGATGATATTGAGGAGAATGACGGCCAGGACCACGCCACCTTCGACAAAGTCGTGAATGGCAAAGGACAACGCCATTACGGCGATGAGCACGGCAGTCAAGGCATTGGCAACCTGTTGGAGAAAGATCTCCCAGATGGAGATACCCTTTGCTCCCTTGATAGTGTTTGGGCCGTCCCGAGCCAAGCGGGCGGCGGCCTCCTCGACACTTAGTCCATCTTCGGCGTCGGTTTGGAGGAGCTCAGCAACTCGCCGGGCTGATAGGGTGTGAGGACAATGCGGCTTCTCTATAGCTAATATGTCGGGGGGTTCCGCTATAGGAGGCTGGTCGTCCGGGTTGCTGGAGAGGGTCGACGAGTCCGACGAGGCGTTGGCGTCTTGTGCACCATTCGTGACGACAATAACGGTCTCTCCCATCGAACGGGTATCGAGAAGCTGTTTCCAGCCGGGACAAGACACGCGGTCTTTTTTATTTATATATATAGAATTTGTTTGAGTAAAAGTCAAACGGCTGATCCTCCTTGCCCTTTTCTGGTGGTGGGGGTTGGAGGGGCAGACACGAACGAGAGGGGCAGAGATGAAGATGCAAAAGAAGAGGGATAGAAGGGAAAAGAAAAAAGATTCAAGTTCCTTCAAGATCCGTCTGGCTAACTATACAGGTAGCTATAAGATACAACCTTGTTTAATACAAGACAAAAAAAGAGGCGAAGTGAAGCCTGGGAAAGGCAAAGGGTAGAAGAAGCAGGGGAAGCAAGCATCCCGGAGACAAGAGTGTAGCTTCCCACTCGGCTTTATAATTGATGGAACTTGTATCTTGGCCCAAAGCACCTGGCCGGCCGATCAAACAAGCCAGCAAATCACAGGCGGGCTGGGCAAACAGCACGCCGTTATCAAACGGAGGCGGCGGATAGATAGAAAGACGATATGCAAGGTGTGGAGGGGGGGGGGGGGGAAGAGATGAGAGACCCGATTTCCACTTGGAGACGAAGCCGCAGCCCACCCTGCAGCTTGGAGCTAGTTTCGCAAGGAAGCTGCTTGTGTGTGATATGCCAAGAGACACTATGTGAGGGATGATGCGAGATTGAGTTCATGGTGAGGGAAGTTGCTTTTTGTTTTTTTGGAGAGAGCTTCGTCTTCGTCATAGCTGATTGCTGCTTATCCATCTATCGATAATCGAACACATGTGACTTGATAACCACCAGAGCTACATCTACATGTATTTCCATATCCATATAAAAACCCATTCATTAACACAGCTCTTCTACATCAATCTTAATATCATCAACATCAACATCAACCAACCACAGCGGAATCGATTGACTTTCCCACCTCATTTCCCCTCAGCTTTTCCAAATACTATCCCATCAGGGCACGTGCTACTGCACCCCACGGCACAGCGGCAATCAATCAAACCAACACACGCCCAATACGCCAGCAATCATGTCATGTCACTGCAAAGAAACAACCCTTTTGCCGGGATCTGCCCTCAAGCTAGCGACTCCGTGACCACGGCCCCAGACCAATCGAACGGCAGCTTCATATGCCCCGCCCCCCGGTGATATGGACCCGGAGGGGGATTACAGCAGAGGATAGCATCAATGTGGAGCGTGTCAGTGGCTGCACGGCGTCGTATAGTGGCATCTGGCTGCTGTATTGTATATAACCATGTTGCCATAGCGGGTGCTTAGACATTGTGTTCCAGTCCAGAAACCGTCATAGATTGTGTTTTAGGTTACTTTCGGCCGAGGTCCGTTTCAATTTCTATTTTGCTTCCTCTGAGTTCCCCCATCTCGAGCCTCCCAAATCTCGAATATCATCCGGGGTAGCCCATCAAACCACCACATCCCTCCCCATCTCCAGCATCACCACAATCCTCATCATCTTCATATCAAAACCCCGCACCTCTATGTCTCCAGAAAAAGAAACCACTTTCCTCTATCCAAACGCCAATTCTCTTGGCAGACACACCATTCCCACTACCTCAAAAACCCGGTCAATCTTACGTATCCCGCGCCCGCACTTCCGCTGCCCAAAAGTGGCGGTACACGTGCTCGACGTCTCATCCACACCTTGTCTCGTTCCGTGTTAGTCCGGGCCATCGAATAAAAATGCTGGGCAGACTCAAGTAATACGCAATTTCGACAGCATCGGCACCGGAAGACGGATTTGAGCCACACCAATACTGTACTGTGCAGTCAGACAAAGCGAAACCTTCTCGCTTCCTCGGCCTTGATGGTATAAGTTCATGTAAACTCCATCACATTTAGAGGCAGCACTGTGTCAAAGCAACGCAAAAACGATGAAAAGCTTCACAATCATCAGCTTTCCGCCACAGACCAAGCCACTAATCGATTAAGCATAACTAACCAGGGCACAGCCGGAGCACTTCACCCATGCTCTCTAACACTCATAGGTTCTTGGCTCTTCTCCTCCGTTCTTTCTTGGCTCGACGCGTGTTCACCGTATCATTTACCAGAGGACCAACTTCTAAATCGCAAAACCGATGCTAAGCCTCCCCCTTGCCCCCTCTCCTTGCGTTGGTCTTTTTGTCAAATTACCTCTTCTTGTTCGCTTCTGTTCGGATAAAACTGCACCATGTGATGTCGTTGCTGCATATGGTGTACCTTGGCAATGCCACCTGATACATCAGACAGCATAAAGTGCTCCAAGTACGAAGGCGCAGCCAACCAAACACCAGCGTGCTGGTCTTGCAATCGAGATAGAACGTCGTACTTTCATCCCTCGCATAAAACGAATTCCTTAGGCAACACAAGCCCTCGAGTCTGTCAGTCACCTGTCAAGACGTGTTAAACATCACACCAAGTCCAAGTCACACCATCGTGCACGCAATATTCATGACAAACTTTTGACTTGCTTTCTCCAAGACATTTTCTATCCCAACAAGTTAATGTAGGGCTCTGGCCACTTGCCCCATACCAGCGGTCTATCTCCCAGTCTCCCGCTCACCGGGGCCAAAATCTTAATCTTCCGCCTATCCTCGTCCACGTCCGCCACATAGACAAAGCCCATAACATCAGCCGCGCGAACCACGTCTGGGCTATCACGCACAGAAGCGTTCATAACTGCAAAAGTCCAATGCTGCATGAGAGACGAGGGCTCTTCCGTGACCAAGCTGTGCTTTTCATCAGGTGAATCTGTAGATGCAAACTGTCAATGGCCTGCGTATCGAATAGTAAGAAAGAAATGGTGACTTACAGTCTGCCAGCTTGTAAATGACCAGACTATCAAAGTCGACCTGTTGAATCTGTGGGCTCAACGTCCTCTTTGCGTCTCCAAAAAAGTATTCTTTAATCACAGCCTCGCGCGACTGTTCCAGAAACGCCTCGTCCCTTTCCACTACTCCATCGGATTTGTCAATGGAAACCACCTGTATCGCCTCCCCAAGACTTGTCTTTTCCGTAGCAAACCGGCTCGAGAGTTGAGCGTGGATTTTAGGTGACCCAACCACCACCACAATGTTGACTGCACCCAAGGTATTAGCCGTCTCGTAATTGCAGATCCAAACTGGACTGGCTTACCTGAAAACTCATCAACAATATGTGCCACCAGCTCTAGCCCGAACTGACCGTCCTCGCTGATTCCAATCCCGTCCACAATGACCCCCGACCCCTTGACCTCGTCGTCCTCACTCAACCGGCTGCTAACCGCTCCAGCCAGCCTAGCAATAAGTTCGCGATAAAGATCCTCATCATCCTCCGCAGATTCTCTACCGTAGTTGAACACCATCGGCAACTTGACAGGTATCGTGCTCGGTCCGCTCGTCGGCGTCGACCCCCAGCCGTCCACAGCCTCAGGGTCCATGACCGTCGCAAACACGCTGGCGCTCAGCGTCCCCGGCAGGCTCAGCATGCCCTCCTTGGGATTCGCATTGACCGTAATCACCTGGTATCCCTGGCGCGTCGCATAGCTCGTCAACGTCTTGGCCACCGTCGTCTTGCCCGAGCTAGGCGGCCCAACCACCAGCACTCTAGGCCCCTCGCGGCGCTGTCTGAAGGCGTCAACGCGCATGTCGTTGAGCCGCGCATGGAGATTAACATGCGAAGTCGCCGGGTTCGCAGCCGGATTCGAGTACTCGGCGATAGAGTCATTGTCGCACCGCCCGTCAATCTCCAGCTCGCAGCCGTGCCATGTCAGGATCTTGGACTTGATGCCGGAGAAGGTGTAGGCATTGCGCAGCGGCAATTCGACGCCGTCCTTTTCGGCGGTCCCCGAGAGGACCTTAAGGGTGAGGGAACTGCCCGGGGGCACTTGGAATCGCCATTCCCAAGCCGGACGGAGGGAAATGGTTCGTGTCGAGGAAACGGCCGCCTGGAGAGAGGAAGAAAGTCAAGAGTGTCAGTAGAGTTGATGGCAGTCATCAAACAAACAATTCAGCGGTTTAGAGATTGACCAAGGAGTGACGCACTTGTACCGGGATTTGCCCAAGGCCGGGAATGGACATGGCCGCCTACATAAAGAAGAAAAAAGAACAAGGCTGATGGCGGAGTGTCGCAACTTTTGCTGGAGCTTGAAGCCGAAGCTCGAAGCTCGAAATCGATACTGCCGATACGTACCGACAAGCGCAAAGCGGGAACCAGTGCGACGTGTGGGTCTCTAGCTTTGTGGTAAAAGATACAGCCTTGATCAGCTAAAATGCCATACCGTGAAAGGTATCCGCTAACATGCTTGTGAATCGCTGCTTATTTTGAGGCCAACGGCCCGCTGACGTCTTCCAGCATGGCGCTAAGAATTAGATTCCAGCTGGGCTGCGTTGGTGCCCAGATCTTGCATCAAAGGTGATCGTTAGGCATATATAATTCTTTCTGTTTGAGTGATGAGGCAACCTAAAAGTAAATGTCGAGTGAAATAGTGAGAGAAATATGTGTGAGAAAATGTGAAAGCTTCTATCGCTGTATATTGTTTTGTACTTGGACAGACGACACTATTTTCTAAACGACTTCATGTATAATCCGTTCCATGCATGCAAACCACATCTCGGTTTCCATCCAAGCCCCTGAACTCCATCAAATAAAAAAGTTCAACATAAAAGTAATAAAGACGTAATGAAAGCAAAAACCTCCCGTTGCGCCTAGGCCGTCGTATAGTCATTATAGGCAGTAAAAAAGACACATAATCTCCTCCCATCCCATCTCCATGCGGAGCCGAGCTCTACCTTTCAAAGTTTTGTTCCAAACCAACGTAACACCACAAACACCTAGTTTTGGGCATTGTCTCTCTGTTTTTTCCCTTCATCGTCATTTAGACTTCTTTGGGGTATCAGGAAAGATTCTCCTTCCAAAAGATATAAATATTGCCCACCCTTTATTTGTTCTTCTTTGCAAGAGGATGCAATCAAATTCCCACAACGCCGGTAGCCACTCCCATCATTCCAAATGGGGTGCGGTCTTGTTGTATATACAGGTACAGACACGGGGAAAGCGACCAATAAAAGAAAGCCATGCCATCGTGCATGAGTCTAGTCATCTTCGCCAGCCAGCTCTTTGAAAATCCGCAAAAGACTTCTGACTCCAGTAAGGGTATTCTCGTCGGGCCCGTGGCCAGGGGTAAAGTTTGCGTGAGCAAAGTCGATGAGTTTTAGAGTGTAGATTTGAGGCAGTTGAAGGTCGTCCTCGTCCTCGTCTTCATCTTCAAAGTCGTCTTCATCCTCCAAGACGATGCCGCTGTCCATTCGGTTGTCTAGCCTCATGTTTGTGCGCTCGACCGGTGGGCAGGTGTATGACTCGGCCGAATCACGCTCCAAGATTTCGTTGTTCTTTTCAATCGCAGAGGCGAGCGCATCGCCGTCGCCCTCGAAGATGAAGAGGAGAGACGACGAGTACATGCGGGTCTCGTGACTGGCCAAGACCTGCTCGATGCGCTGCAAATCTCGCACAAAGGCGGAACACACGGCTCTGCCTAATTCTTGGTCGACGCCAGCAGCCTTGTTGAAGACGAATTTCCGAAAAGAATCGACAACGTTGTCGTCGTTGACTGTCAGCTGGCCAAAATCCTTGTCGTAGATTGTGTAGCCTTCGTCGTCCCACGTGGACTCGTCCTCTGAGCCTTGATACACTCGCATGCCGGATATGCGGAAGCCCAGCTTTCCGTGCGTCGTTTGCGACGAAATTGTGTCAAAGCGCTTCTTCTTCTCGGCAGGGGCATCATCAGCCCACAGCCGGACGCCAAGCTTGACGTCGAGAATGTTTGCCTTTTTGTAGCCAAACGAGGCGTTTTCCAACACCACTGACTTGTCCGTCTTAATCTTCTTGCCCTGTGTAGGAACCCATGTGGTCTGGTCGGAGGTGGCGTCAGGGGCGACTTTTGCGACGTGTTCTGCGATTGTCGCGGCAATCTGCTCTTTGGTGGTCTTGAGGTCGCCGTTGCCCGCGATGACTCCCATGAGCCCATCGTCAAGGGGCACCTCTTCGGGGTTGCTTAATCGCAGCTCGCCCATGAAGAGGGGCATGATGTCGGCAAACTCGCGATAGCCTTGGGTCTCGACGGCTTGGTAAAAGTCGATCTCGGTCTGCGTGCACGGCTTGATGAAGAGCTCGCCGTCGGCGTCGCACAAGGTGCCCGCACTGTTGTCACGCGAGAGGGATGGGTTAGCATACACGATCACGATGGTATGAGACAAGTCTCTTCTTCTGCTTCCTCTGTCTCTTCCTCCTTGCGCGCACGCATCACAGACAAAGGCGCGGGATCACTCACTGTCCGGCAACGGCGTAGTTGTAGTCGCGGAGCTGGTCCGGCGTGGGAATTCTCTTTTTTCCACCCATGGCTGTGATGTCCTGGTCTTGATCCAGGTCTTTCTTCTTCTTCTCTGTCTTTCTACTTTCACTCAAAGTAGGTATGCAGAATGTTTTATAGAGTGCACGGGAAAAGGGTCGTGATTGGCGCCGAAATAGGGCACGCCTGCAGGCTGCAAGATGACTCGGGTTTCAAGGACCGCCGCAGTCACAGGAATCGCGCAACCATGTCGAGCATCGGAAGGAGAGGCGCTGAGTCAGGGCAGAGGCTCGAGGTTTTATGTATGGGAGGAATCGCTAGAGTAGAGTAAAGGAGCACAGAGGAGAGGAAATGGAAAAAATGCCTTGTGGCAGCGCCAGTTAGTGAATCGGATTGAAGCTTGCAGGTGAACAGACCAGACAAAACAGAGTGGCGGCTTCTGACCGACTCGCTCAACTGCGACAAAAGCACAAGCACAAGCGCTGTGCTGTTTCCCGCCACCAGGCCCGGCTCGGCATAGCCTGCGGGTTGCACGCCTTAGCGCCCTCTTCACCCCATTACAGCAGGCCATAGCCCGCTAGCCGGAGCCACAGGCGTCCACAGGCGTCTTTTGACCCCCAAGCAATTTGTCGCCCCCCCTTGCCTGGGCTGCTGGTGCTGAGCCACACAGACCAAATTCAGCGCTTTTCAGCGCCGGCCAATCGCAGCCGCTATGCGTGTGAGATCTTGGTAAGGCGCACTGTTGGGTTGGGATGGATTCCTCACCTTCCACGCGGCAAAATGCACGTAATGGCATGGCATAGACTAGCATGGCATGGCAAGGAGCGATAACGAGAGCGATTGCGGATGGAAGGATTTTGACAGATTCTTTGACGGGATTCCATATCCCCGTCCGGTATAAAGCAGTTGCTGCCTCTACAGTTAGTACCTGTAGCCATCTTACAGGGGGGACCCGGAGATAGAGTCACCGAGTGAGCGTGAGCTCTTCAGCTAGCTTCAGGCCGGCCATCATCATCCTCTCAGCCTCTCAGCCTTTCCAGGTCTCTTTTACTCCCCTCAAATCATTTGGTTGCATGTTTCTCTCATGCTCAGTTCCCTCTCCCCTCTCCGACCACGTCTCCAGTCCCTTGTCTCTCCTCAGCCCAGCTCGATATCATCTCGCTTCTGCGTACATGTACTGTGTGCCCGTGATTCGATATGTTTGCTCAACTGCATTCAATGACATGCAACAACTAATGCTAGCACTAGGTAACCAGCCGTTGCACCGCTATCTTCCGCGTCAACAGCGGGTCAATCTCCAAATTCACGGCCGTCTTGTTCACCTATGTAATGCTCTCTTGTTTTTTTCACTCCCGCGTGACTCTTTAGCACGGACATGTCCAACCACATGGTGCCAATGCTGCGTCAAACCATTCACTTACATGCCAATACGTGTCAGCGCCAGAACCACAGCCACGCCCTCATCCTACAGAAGCACAGAGAGCAAAAGTAGGTCATCTGGGAGTTGATAGAATCCAGTGTCACCACCTACAGCCCATGTCCATGCCTTGCCTGTACTCTACATACCATGCCTACACATGCAATCAGGGTCCATGTATGTGACCAATACAGGACAACTCCTTTGTCATTCACAGCTGTTTCCTGACCAAAATAACACCATCAGCACTCCATGTCTTTTTTTCTCACAACGGTAAATAGCGCACTGACAGCCTGCTGCAAGGAGCAGGGCTCCAAAGGCTGAGCCTCTCCAACCCTATTAGCCGCTGACACCTGCATCGCGAGGCTTGCTCAGCCCTCTTGGAGCCCGGAGCAAAATTAGGCACGATACGAACAAGAGGCGCCCGGTTGGCTTGCAAGCGCAAACACTAAAACGGCTATTCCATGCAGAGATAAGATCTATGACGCAGTCAAGATACTATTTTGTAAGGTTCGGTATGTACGGGATATAGTATCCATGTAGTAGTCCACCTTAGCAGGCACATGTCTGTAATCAGCTTGGTACACGTCTTCAGCTCGACAGCAGAGTCGCCTACATAGGTATGGCAAGGTACCTATGGATAGACTGTTCATTTTCTGTGTTCCAACCTGTATAATGACATATACCTAGTATGCAGTATACATGTATTCAGCATGGCCACAAGCTGGTCAATAGGTAGGCCAGTGGGGGCATTCACATGTAGAGCCGTGAAGCATAAAATTAAACTCAGGGCATGATGATGACAGTGGAAACACAAATCATGGAATCATATTCCACACGATTCTTATCAACCGAATTTTCAACTCAACAACGACATCGGTGTCGACTAACCTACGTGTATCCAGCCACGAAGCAACCACAGAGAAACTCGGTTACACAACCAATGGGGACCGCGTGCCTCTGCCTATCCCATGATCACATTCCAAATCTTCGAGAGCTCTTCACGTCTTCGCTTCGCGGACAACTAAACCAACATGCTCGCACAATTCTCGCCAAATTACATGTATGTGGTTGGACCACGCTAACAGGTCCAAGCGTGTACAGCCTCAAGATGGGCATCCACGCTGGTTAGTCCAAAGATTCGTCAAATTAAATGATTTATGAGTGAATAGGCTGGTTTCGACACTGGAAGCTGCCCAGAGCCATGTGAACCAACACAGATGTACGTGCGTTTAGATTACATAAAAGTTGTATACATCAATCCGGGTAACATTGCCGAGAGATTGTTGGCCTCTAAAAGCTGAAAGGTACAGGAGAAATCGAATTAAGTGTCCGGCTTCACAATTTAACATTATGTCTCCCTCTTCAGCACAAAATATTATAATTTGTGTATAACACTCAAATTTCCTAGATTACATATATATATATTCAATCCATCGGGACTTTGTCAATCTCAAATCCGAACTTATAAATGCGGCTCCCCTGCCAGTTCTTAAACCTGCCAAAGGCATCACGGTCAACATGCTCATGTTGCCCAGTAAACGAATTGGTTTGGTGGCCGTTCCACTCATATTTAAAACCATGATCTTTGAAGAATTGCTTTCCGAGAGTGTCAACATGAACTTCGGCGGCATCAGATTCTTCAAGCAGTGCGTTGAAAACATTCTGCTTGGCGCCTGCGAGAGCTTGTTGCTCTACAGCATCCCAATTTCCACGGACCTTGCCGGAGTAGCCACCTTGAGAATCAGTCCATTTAGTAAAGGTGGTCGACATCGTATAGTAGCTTAGGGATTCAACAGATTAAGAAAGGGGTGCTGATTTCTCAGGAATAGAATAAGATATTCAGAGTTTGCACACTGCTAACCAGAGTGTTAATAAGACCTCCAAAAACTAATCTCACGTTCGCGCATTTTGACTCTTATTTATACTTCATCACACAGCTAAATTACTAATGCAAAATCCAGCTTCTCACAAGGAATCTAAAGCTAAGATAAAGCTTTTGGATACAGAATGTATAGCTATATGAGTAGTTACCTAATAGAAAAAGCATTAGGTTTTCGTACCAAGAACAAAGTTATCTTAAAATTGCCTACATGACACAAGTGCCACAACAACTACTACTACTAAGTTGCTGCCAGCATTCCGTTGCACCTTCAGCTTTTTCAGCTTTTTCATCTCATACTTATTTTTGTGGAGATATCAAACAGACGTTTACCAGCATTCCGTTATACCTTCCCTTGTGGCTACCTACCTGTAATAAAGTCGGACGCTTATTTCAGCTTTTCACTGTAAGTAAGATTTCTGATAATGAACAAGTAAATCGGGTTCAAGTCCAAGGAAATACGCGCGATCATATATCCGATAACATGTAAATCGTGATTAACTTGAACGGCACGAGACATCCAAGCCGATTGTTTACCAATGGAAGCAGTATATACTAGATAGACAGCATGGCAACAGAGGCTATGAGAATATGGTAGCAGCATCAGATACTTGAGCAGGAAGATAAATACGCCTGAAATGAGCAACAAGAGCAACCAACTATGGTGTAATCTCGCAAGTTCAGCTTCATTATTGCTTTTTATGCTTTTCGCCTATTGTTTCTCAATTGGTACTGTTGACATCCAACACCAACCACATTATATGTATCCTATTCACATTTTTATGAATGCAGCATGCATCACCAACAAGAAGGATTTCCTTTTTTTCTTCCCGTCATCTCGTCACAATCCTTTTCGTATTCTCCTTTTTGAAAACATGCCACCCAAACCGGAGCTTGAACGAATCACTCATGACAGCGGCTGGATAAAGCAGGCAGCAGACAATCAGACATCTCCTTAAGTCCGCGAATCTCAGCTTGAGTGATGCGGAGCCTCAGGGTTGAGTTGCTTTCTCCCCGTGGCCGCCAGAGTCTAGATTCGACGGCACATCATCCGAGTCTAGAACACTGTTTGTTTGGTGGTGTTTACGGTGAGCCGGCTTAGCGTAAAGTCCTCTTCGCCTACCTAACACGCATCAACGAGCTCCAAGATATCGTTGGATCGTGTGTTGTTTGGCCATCACTTCCACCGGCATCTTGTATTATTATTCCACTCATCAATATGCAGTATATCACATCTCACGCAGAATGCGTAGCTCAATACCATTCATTCAATTATTCATTCATTCACAAACAACTATAAAGATCTCCACGATCCCTCAAAGCCAGATATTTTCCCAACATCATCTCCAACTTCACCCTCAACATCATCAATTTACATCCCCCCAGTAACCACATAACTCACTCATCATGCCCTCCATCCTCACATCCGCCCTCTCCCTCCTCTTCCTCACCTCCCACCTCCCCGTCGTCCACGCCGGAAACTCCAAATTCTACCTCGACCAACAAAACTGCGCCGGCGGCACCTACGTCGACTTCGACATCCACGAAGTCCACAAATGCTACGGCCTCACCTCCGGCACTGCAGCATCCTTCTACACCGACAAGGGCAACGAGCTGGACTACGTCAAGGTCTACCGAAAGGACAAAGACCTTAAATGCGGCAAAGAGGAGTGCAGCGTCAAGCAGGCTCACTCGTGCTGCTCGTCCAAGAAGAAGCAGATTACGGGGATCCAGGAGGTGCGCTTTATTGAGCCTTGTTCGCCTTTGCCGCATTGTAAGAGGCAGGCAGAGCTCCAGGAGCAGGCTGGTAGCCAGAGTAAGTGTTTTTTTTTTCGGCACCTTACTAGTGGACATTTATTTACTGATCGTGATGCAGATTGCACGAGCGTTGATGAGATTGGCGAGCCCTTCATTGAGCTTGGCGATGGAACGCATTTTGGCCTCGGCGTTGGAACGCTGGGAAAGTTCACTGCGGATGAACTTCAGGAGCATCTTGAGGCCAGTGGAAAGGAGAGGCTTCCGGCAGAGCAGATTGCGAACCTGATTCAGCTCAAGGTCATCAGGTTTCTTATTTAGACAGTTAGTTACCCAATTTCAGGCTTGAGAATATGACCAAGCCTTGATGGGGGTAAAGCCTGCAGTGCATCACACATGTAAATCAGTGCCACTTAACGGCCGAGTGCTCAGTTAGCTATGCAAATATCTCAAATGAAGTCAATCACAAACGGCAAAAAGAGTTTGTAAAAGTACTAAAGGTGGACAACGCTTCGAGTCGTGAAAGCATCTCAGTCTTGAATTAGATTCGCATTCTAGAATTATGTCAAAGACCACCTCCTTATCCAAGATAACCGCTAGGTTCATGATTCAACCCCTATTCTTTCCCATCGTAATCAGCCGATAAACTCCATGCAAATACACACAATGCACCCCCAATATGTAAAACTGTAAGAAAGAGCTTCTCTTCTGCCCCAACATGTGATTCCATACGACATGTGTCCCCCTTTTAACCCCAAGTACCACCACCACCACCCCTTCCACCCCTCTTCTGAGCGCTGAGTCTCCAGTCGTCTTCTCCGGCAAATTTATTATACAGTGGCTGAATTCTTTCAGCTTGCTTCCGCTTGCTTAGTCTATCTGTCGGCGCCACCTTGAAGAATGTCGGGGCTGCCTCAACAAGCCATTTCGGCTCGATGCTCGTCGTGCAGTGCATGTATTCCTTTGTCGTCAACACGAGCGTATGGTAAATGATCCATTCCGCTTGCTTTCCAAAGAGGGCCGAGCTAGGATGAAGGTACACGGGCGTGCCCTCCGTGAGAGTCTTGTATCCTTCTTGGGGATCCTTGCGTGCTGCATTGCGGAAGAATCCCGTGCAGAGAGCCTGCCGCACCTTTTGCGTGTCACGTCCACAAGAGACGACCGGATGTTTATAGCGCTCCATGATCTTCATAAGCTGATCTCGGACATCCTTGGCACGACGCATTGACCGCGCCTGGATAAAGTTCTCAAAGCACCAGGGGCTAGAGTACCCGCTATGTTTCCAGGCGTTGTATACGTTGAGAAGCGTCAGGTGGTCTCCGTGAGGGTCGTGGAACTTGGACTTTTTCTGATCGGCCTGCGACTGCTTTTCCTTGGGGCGGTAAAATACGTTGGGCAAGTTGAGCATGGCTACAATGCTGAGCATTTCGTCAGAGCATTGATGGTCAACAGCAGCAATGAGCACCTTGGCCAGTGACGGCTCCATGGGAAAGTCTGCCATCTTTCGTCCCAGACGAGTTAGCAAGCCTTCGTCGTCTAGTGCGCTCAAAGCGTACAACTCTTCAAGGGCTGTCAACATGGTGTTGATAGGCGGCGGATCCATAAAGTCGAAATGTAAGAGGTCATTGATACCCATTGCCTTGAGCATCAAAATAGTGTTTGCCAAATTTTGTCGCTGAATCTCAGGAATGGTTGTTGGCAACATTTCTGACTGGTAGGCGGCCTCTGTATACAAACGGAAGCATTTTCCAGGACCAGTTCGACCGGCTCGACCGGCTCGCTGGTTTGCTTGCGCCTGGGAGATGGGCGTAACAACCAGCGAGTCCATTCCGAGCTTGGGATCATAGGCATTTTGCTTGACAAAACCAGGGTCAACAACGTAGTAAATCTCGTCAATGGTAATGGACGTCTCGGCAATATTCGTGGCAATGACAACTTTTCGACTTCCAGGGGGAGCAGGTTCGAAAATTCGGCTCTGCATCTCGCTCGGAAGCTGTGCATATACAGGTAGGATAAGCAAATCCGGTACGCTCGGCCCAAGCGCTTTCATTCTCTCATATAAAATCTCGCACGACGTGTCGATTTCTTCTTGGCCAGTCAAGAATAGAAGAATATCACCCTTGGGTTCTGTTAGATGAATCTGCATGACTGTGACAAGCGCAGCATCCAAGTAATCAGATTCAGGCTCGCGAGAATACAAAATTTCGACGGGATACGTTCGGCCCGGGATTGTAAAGATAGGACATTCGTTGAAGTAGGCGGAAAACTTGTCGGCATCAAGAGTGGCTGAAGTAACAATGACCTTCATGTCGGGTCGTCTCTTGAGTGCTTTTTTCAATAGCGCAAACAAGACATCCGTGGAAATGGTTCGCTCGTGGGCCTCGTCAAGCATAATGCACGAATACCGCTTCATGTCAGGGTCCATGAGAATCTCTCGCTGTAACATACCGTCCGTCATGTACTTGATCCTGGTGGCAGGGCTGGTGCAATCATCGAAACGAACATTGTATCCAACCTCTTCGCCAAGCTTGCAGCCAACTTCTTCCGCCACACGCTTCGCAACGGACATGGCGGCGACACGACGAGGCTGCGTACAGCCAATGATGCCGTTATCTGCGAATCCGGCCTCTGCGAGATACTGAGTCAACTGAGTTGTCTTTCCCGAGCCAGTCTCTCCAACCACAATCAAGATTTGGTTCTCCTGCACTGCCTTTATCAGCTGCGAGCGGAACGCAAAGACGGGCAGAGACTCTCGCTGCTCCTTGATACTGAGGTTGGTACGCTTGCCCAACGACTGTCCCTTGGGAATAACTGCCCTCTTCCACTCAGGCTCTTCATCTGTCCTGGTGTTCATTCTCGCATGCTTTAGATCGCTGGCAAATTTGCGCTTATCGGGATCAGCCATTGGATCATTCCATTGATTTGACAGGTCTTCTTTCGATTCCTCCTTGGCGGCTTCTTCAGCCTCCTTTTGTTTCAACTCTTTTCTCTCCTTGGCAAGCGTTGTTCCTGCCATGGCGGCTCTGTTCATGGATCCATCAGGGGCCTTGACCACTCGGATGGGAGAAAGCTCCAAGGACTGTTTGGTCTGGCCAGCCAAAAACGGCGGTTCCTCGTCTCGAACTTCAATGTCAACATCCTCCTCCAGCTCCAGCTCGCCCTCGCCACGCAGCGTCGCATTGTAATCCTCCTCGAGATCGGGATAGTCTGAGGCCTTTGCCACTCCGGATGCAATGAGCTGTCTGATTTCCCATCGTTCTGGGGACGTCATTCGTTTCTTGTGTCGTCTTGGGGGGCCCAAAGAATCGCGAGGCATTGCGGGGGCAGCATCGACGAAACCATTTCTTCCACCGCCGCCAAGCGCCTCCATGTTTGCACCAGTCGTCAATCTCGCCTGTGGTTCAAGATCTCTGCCGTCCACCTGGTCGACATCCTTCATGGACAGTCCTATCCTGTGGCCCTCGATGCTGACAACCTTGACCCAGACTTGCTGCCCGCTGGAGAGGAGATCTGAGGGGTGAGTCACCCGTTGGCCAGATACAATGCGAGAAATGTGGACCAATCCGTCAACCTTCCCTCTGACGTGGTGCAGGTTGACAAAGGCACCAAAATCTTTGATTCCAGTGACATGGCCTTGGTAGATCTTGTTCATGATGGGCTGGTCATCCACCTCGGGTGCAGGAGCGCGGCTGAAGTCGTCACGATCGATGTCGTCGTCGTAGTCGTGTCGTCGTCGGTTTCGCGATTTCCTAGACTCTCGGAATCCATCCCGCCAGTCTTCATTGCCGGCGTCCTGCGACCGTGACCGCGACCTGTACTTGTCCCGCTTCCGCCGATCTCGAGATCTTGATCTATGCCTCCGTGACCTTGACTCTCTGTGCTCGTCTTCTGGGCTTCTGCTCCTCTTTCTAGACGCCTTCTCTTTCTTGGCCTTGCCCTCTAGCCCTTCCAGAAGCGCCAGTGTATCATCGATAGCGTCCGCTCCGTCGTTGTAGCCGGGTGTCTTGTCAGGCATGGCAAGACCGCTAAAGACCTTTTCGTTCTCCTCAAACGTCCGATGGTGATGATGCTCGTCGTGGTGTGCATCTCCATTTTGTCCTTTGAACTTGGGATGCATCGCCACCACCAGACGATCTAAACTGTCGATCAAACTGGGCGGGAAGTCGGCATTGAGCCCGTCGAGCCTCTTGCGGAAGTCATCGCTAGATTTGCTCTCGAGACGCTGTGCGATGAGGAACTCGGCGAGGGTCTTGTCACTGATTCCAACATGGTTCTGGAGCTCAGAGGTGACCTTTGAAACGAGAGACAGAAGCTCGAGATTCAAAAGATCGTCCATGTTTGCGGGTTGGAGTCCTGCAAGGCGCAGGATTGAAAGTTGGTGAATTAGGACATGAAGACGCGCTAATGGCAAGGCTGCTGCTTGGTAGTAGAAAAGTTCCAAGGTCAGCCCCCACTGACCGAGGCTAAATATCGGGAGAGATTCGGTGAGAGGAGGCTTGACCGAGCGAGAGTGTGGCCCAGTTTTATCTAGGGACGGCTTAATGTTTATATAGAAGCGTGTCATGTCATGCGATTTCCATTGCATGAAAGCTGCATAAGCTAGGGATGCATCTTGCAGCAGGAATACGAGGCGGTGATTCGACTGATACGTATTGGATCATGAATCATTCTGTAGTGACTCTTCAATACCATCCAAAGGAAAAGGGATGATTAGTACTAATGGAGCGATGCCCTCACTTCACTCAAAGGGTACGGTAGCATTTGTGCCACAGCATAGCCTTTAGGGTGCTTAACTGGATTGGATGAAGTGTGTGTGCCTATGTGAGTGATTCGGTGGTGACTCAACTCCAAGGGCCAGGCTGCAAGCAGGCACACCGCACTTCCAATATGCCAGAAACTTAGTTGTATATTTAAAAATTGAAGCGGTCATGTATCATCTGTGAACAATAGTGACAGCATCAGTATGTCTTCATTCAACAAGATCAGCTACATCTCCAACAACTGATGTTCAGTCTTCTCTCGGATCTACCCTGTAACAAACCACCCCAACGTTAATTTTTTAGTGAGTCCTACAGCCTCTCCCTTCAGTGGCTTAGTACATGTACCTTTGCCTCCTCCTAAACTCAGCCAATCACAGCCCCATCTTCCGCCCCATCATTACGCAACCCCATTCAATAAGCAGCTCCAAGCATCGTCATCATCCGTCACAAGCCCACTTCGCGCTCTTTATCATTTATCCTTCCCTTCTGGTAGGGCGAGAAAAACCGACGAACCAAGAGACCCTTGATTTCTTCTTGTTCTTCGCCTGTACTCCATCTTATTACTAGCGATAGACTCAACTTCAGACCTCGATTCTCTTGTCATCACCAACAAAAGCCAGTCATCCATCATCATGTGCTCTGCCGACATCTTCCTCGGCGTCCTCGCCATTCTCTTCCCCCCGCTGCCTGGTAAGTCGCATCGCATCACCCCACCATCTACGCATCATCGTCTGCTTTGCGGCTCTGTCTGCTGTAAAATATCTTCGCTCGCTTGTTTGCCTGTTTGCCTGTTGCCTGCCTGATGGACTCACTAACCGTCGTCTCTAGTCTGGGTCAAGTGCGGCATCTGTAGCGCCGACTCCCTCATCAACATCCTCCTCTGCATCCTCGGCTTCATCCCCGGCCTTCTCCACGCCTGGTACATCATCGCAAAGTTCCCCGAGCCGGCGTACGAGTACGAGGCCATTCCCAACGAGCACGGAGGCGGCCGTGTCACATACGTCTACGTTCAGACGCCCCATGCCGCTCACTGCCAGCAGCCCAAGCCCCAGGAAGAGCAGGGCCGCATGAACTACGGCACTACCTCTCGGCCTGAGCAGCACCCCAGCCCTTCTCCCCGGCCTCAGCAGAACGGTGGTGCAAACTCTGGAGAGGGCAGCTCTGATCCTCAGGGTGTTCCTCCTTCGTACGCCGAGGTTGTTGCCGGCGACCACAAGGTCCAGACACGCGATTAAACGGGAAAATGCAGTTTGTCGCCATCAGTCTACCAGACTATCCAACAATCCCAACGGATACAGATGCGGATCCATATAACAGCGCGGCGATACAAATATATATCATGCTGCAAACAAAGGTCGGGTGGATGGAGAGTAGAGGAGATGATGCGTTGCCCCTTTAGCTGCTCTTTGTTTAGATATCTGGGCTTTTCTCTTTTCTCAATTTTTCCTTTTCCTTTCTTAGTTCTCTTTCTCTTTCTTATTATGTACCACACAAAGCGTTGAATTCACGAACATGTCATGATTAGGATCAAAGGGTTCTGCATTGTTTCTCTATGCGGTAGGAAGAGACGGCGTTATGGCCGAACTAATAGTCCTGTGCTACTTATAATAAAACTGATCAAACCAATCCAAGGCAATGAAATGTCCCGTATGTTTATTCCTCCGCTGGTTGACTGTCTTCCGCCGTAGGATTGTGCACTGATGGCGCAGCGCGGTCATTTTGTTCCGGAACCCTGAAGTGTACCATCAACTCTTGCGCAAGAAACGTGTAGAATGAGGGGACAATCTTGCGAATGCGCTTGACGAAACGAACGTCAGCCCCAAGTTCGCAGATCTCCAACGTCATTTTCATGCCTGGTTTGAGGTTGACAAGGATGTTTTGCTCGAAATACAGATCGATCTCCTTGCCCTGTAGAGGATGCTGTATGTCCGGCTCGACCCATCCGTCTTCAATAACGGCAGGTTTGAGAGTGAGTTTGCCTAATGGCATGAGTCGGATCTTTTTGTTGCCGTCTGTAGTGATGGCCAGCTTCTGGAATCGCTCAATGAGCTCTTTGGTTGGGAGATTGACTTTGGTTATCTCTAGAGTGCATTCATATTGGTTGACAAGCTCCACGGCGTTACCAACAAGATGTTCAAACACCTTGATATCGCCTAGCATGGTGATAGCCGAATAGAAGACAGACTTCGCATCGAATCCTTCAGGAATCTGAAACAAATCAAGGGCCCATGCATCGGGATCAGTCTTCGAGAACAGCTCTGTCGCAGCAAAGTTGAAGAGACCCGGAAGTGCGGTTTGCAAAGAATTGAGCATTGGCCATTCTTCTCTAGCCATCAGACAGAAATTCAGTGCCTCCTTGACATTCTCTTCATACTCGGGACAGACATCATGATGGAGAACATATCGAAGGAAATTCTCAATCACATCTATCGCATCTTCCATTGTTCCAGTCTGAAGACCGGTCAAGGGAATGATTGCTCTGGAGAGGAAGCCTGCTGCCACGCCGGCAAAATCGACCGTCCACTTGGTTTCGTCACCGTTGTAAAAGCGGTCACCACCACCAGAACCTTCATAAACGACGTCTCTTGCCGTGGCTTCGCGACGTTGTGCAGGCGTGAGTTGTTTGAGTTCTCTTGGATCAAGTCCAAGATAGGCGCCTTGATTCGTGTCCACGCCGCCGAGGAAGAGGTAGTCGTCGAAGTAGGTGGTTCTCGGGTATTGGATGCGGCGGCGGGAGCGGAAACGCTGAACGCACGACTGAATCCGTCTAGATGGCGGTGTACCAGGTTAGCTGAACTGAAGCGAGAAGAGAGAAGGGGTATTCGAATCGTTGGTTATACCTTTCAAAGGAAATGTCTCTGTGAATATATGTTAGCTTCTAGAGTTGCCCAAGATGCCGTTGGAAGGTGCTTACGGAGAATATATCTCTTGTTTCTCCTCCATGGCTTCATCAGGAGTCATGGGAGGGTCGGCAAAATACTCTATCGTCGTTTAGCATCGAGCCACCATTGAATAAGCTGTGGAAGAGGAGGTGCCATACCTTCAAATCCATTGCCGCGATTCTTGGGCAATGCAAGTGGACCCCTGCCGGCTGTTGTTTTCTTATTCTTTCGTTTCTTCTTCGTGGGCGCTGAGAGTTGAGCAGGATCAATGGCGTCATCTACAGCGTCTTCGACCGCTTCCTCTTCCTCGGCTACCTGCCTAGCTTCTGTGACCGAAAGGGACGGGATCGAGATCACACTGTCGTCCACGTCAGGCTGTGGTTCGATGGCTTTGCCACCATCGCCGTCTGGAGCTGCAGCGGAATCCATCTCTGGCAGCATCACAAGATGAGGCCGGGGAGTTGCTGCGAGGAGGAGAAACGAAGATGGAAAATTGCGGGAAGAGGGAAGAGGAAGAGGAATAGCAAACAGAAGAGAAGAGGTTGGCGAGTTGTTGCCTGAGGAGAGCGAGTGAAGGCGGTGGCAGGTGCTCAACAGCTGGTTTACGCTGGCACCGCCGAATAGACGATAATTTGCATCAACTACCTGAGACAGAAGATTGATACATTCCACCATTTCACAATTGATTACAACTAGTTAATGTTCTAGGTACATCTATTCTTGCCATGTCCATGCAGCAAGGCAAGCTGCTGAATGCCCTTTGCCGCAATTCTGCATGTATCCTCTCCTGGGCAGAGCCTTGACTCTGGCCGAGAGATGAGCTACGAGTCTTGGAGAGAACGCAACTCAACTTCTAACCAATCTCTACAAAACACCGATGCAGAGGCAGACAATAATCTGTAAATTAGTTCGCAATGATGCACAAATATGACATGTTTTACTGCCTTTACTTTTCAGAGGACAGGTCTTGGAGTCAGTGTCCTACATATCTTCAGTTGTTATGAAGCGCCTCCGTCAATGTGAAGAGATTGCACGGCTGAGTAAGTGAATGGCCATTCAAATTGTGAGAGGACTTGTCCGTGAAAATGAGCTCAACACTTAAGACTACCTACGGTAAACATACATGCAAGCATCTCAATTAAGCTACTAGTGACCATGTAAGAGCCACATCGCACTGCCCATGAGTGCATCTCCTTATGCCAAGTCGCCCTTCTTCAATAATCTAGAAGGCACTGGGTCATGTATTTTATTTTAAAACTTCCTGTATCAACCCAAAATGGGTTCGTTATTAGCCAATTTCGCCTCATACTCACAACCGCTCTTGAGGCGCCCGCCACGTAAACGGGACATCACCGAGCCAGCCACGGCTGAAGCGGTCCGTCCAACTAATTGGCTAAACGTTCTAGCCTAGGTCCTGCTGAAGAGGCTGATGAATTCCAGATGAAATGGTGTATAATTTGGGATAATTTACTCGCTCAATTATTACAAGCAACATCACGAATATGTGAGATTCTGCAGACACGCTTCCATTCGATTGCAACGTTGTCCAATTAGATTACTCGACGATTAATCCATACAAAGATTCATCTGTTATAACGTTCAAATCAAGAATCAAGCACCATTAGTTCTTTTGAGCACCTCACTTCATCCATTATGACCATTAATCACCAACATATCCCGCAAAAGAAAAAAGCAAGGAAAAGAGAAAAGCACAGGGTGATGCGACTGAGAGATCAATTTAAAAAGA
The DNA here is from genome assembly GCF_003025095.1 of Trichoderma harzianum CBS 226.95. NCBI lineage: Eukaryota > Fungi > Ascomycota > Sordariomycetes > Hypocreales > Hypocreaceae > Trichoderma > Trichoderma harzianum. The sequence continues at coordinate 673,918 of NW_020209258.1, forward strand.
AGTAACTAACGCCGTCGTGTGTCGAGTAGACAAGCACATTAATTAGTAGGACTGTGTATGCGTAATTCTCCTTTTGCCCTCGTAGTAATTGTCGACTCATTCCTCCCTTCACTTCCGCTCCGTATCAAGTCCTCCGCCCAACATAAGAAATAGATAGAAGTAGTTCCAGAGACAGGTGTTTACAGCATCAAGACGGCAGCGGCAGCACCGAGGATAGGAGCCAGCAGCTTGGCATCAGCAGTGGGGGCAATGGCCAGACCGGTAGAGGTAGCAGTGGTAGCAGAGGTTCTGGTGGTGACGCGAGTGGTGGCAGAGCGGGTAGTAGCAGGAATGGTAGTAGCAGGAATGGTAGTAGCAGCCCTGGTGGTCTCGCTGTTGGTGGTTCCGGGGATGGTAGTGGCAGGCTCTGTGGTGGCAGACTCTGTGGTGGCAGACTCGAGAGTGGTTTGGGTGGTGGTGGTGGCAATGGTAGTTGTCAAGGTGGTCTCACTGCTGGTGGTTGCGGTATTGGTCTCGCTGGAGGCGACGGAAGAAGCTTCTGAGCGGATGCTGCTGGCGACAGACGAGGCCTCGGAGCGAATGCTAGAAGCAATGGCACTGCCAGAGGCAATAGCAGACGAGACGGCGGCAGACACAGACGAGATCAGAGGCCCCTGGGCCATGGCTTCTCCGGACAGGAGGCCGAGGGCAGCGACAACGAAAGTTTGGGGCTTCATGGTGAACGATTGGATGTCTTTCTTCGTCTGGTGTAGGTGGAAGCGAGAAAGAAGAGAAGGAGGAGTGCGAGTGGACGCTTGGTGAACGGATGACCTATATGCTGGTATTTATATATGTGTATATATATGAGCCGCGCGGGAGCAAAGGGAGATGAGTGAGCGAGAGATGTATGGATCAAAACAGAGGGAGAGCGTCAGCCCTTTAAAGCGGCCTGGACCTACACACCTCAACTCAACCTTTACGAGTACATTCCCTCTCCCTTGCCCAAAAAAAGAAAATTCATGCAACAGCCACAGCTGGGGGATCCACGGGGCGATGAGGAAAAGAGAGACACACAACAATCATACACACAGTGTTGACGTAGGCAAGGGGGCGTTCTCTGGACACGGGGTACTCGAACGAGTAGATCCCCGTATACATTCGCGGTGAAAAAGTGGGATACCTGACCTTTGCATGATCCATTGGTAACTTGTACGTCTGGTCAGAGCTTCATCACCACCAATACGAGCAGAGCCAGAGCTCACTCTTACAAGTTGACGGGACAAAGAAGCGACAGCACAGATGTGTCTCTTGCAGGGATTATTCCCGGTGGCTTGCAACCGATCGGCGCTGAGTGTTACGCGGAGAGGAGGCATGGCATGGTAATGGTGACGTATCCTCGGCACACCGGCTGCGGGCGTTTATGAGATTTGAATGCTGGCAAATGGCACAATGCCGGCGATCGGAGAGAATCCATGCTGTTGGGATTTGTTTATGAGATGAGATTTGGTGATTTATTTTCTGAGGTTGCAATGATGAGGCTCTAATGACTCTGTGTCTGGTCATGGAATGTCAATGTTCGTCCTGATTAGGCAATTTTCCCCAATTAGACGCCCCTCGTGTACATGGGCAGAGCTCGGCGATCTTCCCTCGAGTTATCGCCCCAGAAACGGGATACGGCAAAGACAGAGAGACATACACACACGCATAAAAGGATAAAAAAGAATAATAAAAATTAGAAAGAGGAAAAACAAGCACACAAGCTATACCAGAGACACTGTATACAATAAGCTGTCTCACATGTCGTAATCCGCACGGGCTGCGCCTCAAGTGGACCAATCCCTGCGGCTTCCCCGTGGCTTGGGCCAAACATTTGCTTGGCCCTTTTGTTTTTTTTTTATGGCCCTTCCACTTCCAGAGAGGGCGTAGAGGCGTCTTTGTCCCGGGCAAAAAAAACAAGGAGGAAAAAAAGAACTGGACATGTTCGTAGCAACTTGGCGTTGTGGAATCATGACGTTTGTATGACCCGTGCCCCGGAGAAAGCAACACGTTCTTCGCGCAAGAAATTGGGTTGGGGCTTTGCCTTTTTGCTCTCCCCAAAGGCGATTGAATTTTGCACCAGCTGGGCGAGCAGCCAGGCCGAACTGAGGCGCGGAACGGCTCGAAGCATATTTCTGTTTTATTTCATTCCTTGTTTTACCTGGTTTCCTCCATTCTTTTTTCTTCTTTTTGGCCGAAAGCTGCAGTGTTTCGTAACGGTTTCTGGTCAGACATGTGCGTCTGATTGGCTGTGATAAGGGCAGAGGACGGGTGGTACGCGCAAGCCCGGGTGTGGAATGAGGCCCATTCCCATCCTGTGAGACTTGCAATTTCGAAGGTTTGCCTACGGGAGAGAAAATTATGGAGTCTAGTCTAGACAAACAAAACACACACATGCAGCCAATACAATCGGAACTTTTTAGATTAAGAATTGAATTAGGGAGCCAATGCATAGAAGCTGCCAAGGGAAATGGAAGAAGCAATAGTTGGGAGAAAATGAGACAAGTGAAAAAAGGTTTCAAACTCCGCCGTCAAGTTGTAAGCCGTTGCTCGTATCCCGAAACAGCCGTCCGCCACAGCCCGTCAAGATCGACTGCCACCCCTCTCTGCCACGTATACGAGGAGAGTCCACGCGCTACAGTATAATCCGTACGTCAAGGGCATAAGGATTAGTGAGTTGTACGAGAAGCAAAAAAATAGTCGTACCAACAGGTTCAATGCAGCTTTTATGCATCGGCCATTGGTCATAGGTATCGGAAGTCCTCCGGAATCTCGTGTCGTGAGATGTACGAGTATCAATATCTCGTTACCTCCCCACAAATGTGCGGCTCGACGAGTCCTCAAGCTCAAACAACGACTGATGCAGCAGCGGACTTTGCTTTGGTGAAGCGCTAATACCGGACAGCTCGCTCTCCCTGCCCGTCACGCCATCGGAGCTGCCAACGGAGACAAAGTGTCGGTTGCCTGGCGTCGACGGCGTTGCGGGGAGCTCTGAGATGGGCGACTCGAGGCCCGGAGATGGCTGGGCACCAGCATGGAGTGCTTGTGATTGCGCCATCTGGCCGGCGCCGGCTCCTGACAGCTCGTGCGTGTTTGCTGCTGTCTTGTCATGATACTCGGTCAGCGAGTCGTCGCCATACTCGTCCTTTCTGCCGGTGCCGCTGGCCGTGATGACTATGCTTGGGCCCTTCTTCTTCCGCCGCTGCCTCAGAGCCAAAAAGGCGGCGAGGACGAGGATGCAGACTCCCGCCACTGCTCCCATGGCGATGCCCGCGATGGCGCCTTTGCTGAGCCCCGTATGCGTATGCGCTGGAGGTGACACTGCAGCAGGCTGAGTGCTAGTGGCACTGGCAGTCGTGCTCGCCGTTGTGCTCAGCGTTGTCGAGGGGGTTCTGCTTGTTGTCGATGTCGATGTTGATGTTGATGTTGATGTTGATGATGTTGTTTCTGTTGTGGTTGTTGTTGTTGACGATGAAGAACCCGCAGACAAGAAAGGGGCTGCTTGTGCCCTGTTTGAGCTCAAACTCGCAGCTCCGAGTTTGTTCCTCGGACAGCCGGTTGTCATGCATGCGTCCTGGGAGCAGCATCCCAGAAACGGTGGCGAGGAGTCGCGACAGACGTACCACTGGTATCCGGTGTCCAGGCAATTCTGTCCTCGGATCTGGTCGTAGGCATCGGGATTGAAGGAGAGGGGTTGGAGATTGTTGTCAGGACAGTCGCCTGAGGAGGTGATGCATGGATTGATGGTGCAGCATCCCACAAAGCGACTCGGCTGGTCTTCGCAGACATAGAAGCTACCTCCCCTGGGGCACGAGAAGTCTAGTGAGCTTCCCATGATGATTGCTGACTTGGGCCTGTTTCTTGGTATATCGATGTTGCTGCTTCGCCTGGACTCAACTCCCTGGATATGAGCAACGGGCTGGGGTTGGTGTCTGTGCAGAAGTATTGCCTATGAGTGAAAAAAGCAGCAATCAAACCCAAGCAAACACGTTCCCCCCCTTATCTCTAATAGTCCAGCAAGGAGAAATCTCTTTGCAGAAGCACAGACGGGAGAGTCCTGGAGTACAGATCCGTGTTTGTCACGACGGGACGGACAGGACACCGAAGAAAAAAACTTCTCGTCAAGGAAGAGGGGGCCCTGCTGCTCTTCTCCAATTCCTTCTCATGCACCATCCCGACACCCATCAGTCGGCTTAAAGGGGGGGGCCAGCTTTTATCCTCATTTCGGAATATCCCCCCGTCTGCGGCTTGTCTCTAATTCCCGAAATCAGAAATCAGGCTTTGTGCGTGTCTCCCCATGCAAAGACAACACAGCGGCATGTTGGCTTGGGTTGGCGTTTTCGAGTCTTGTCCAAAGCCTTCCCCCTGCTGTCCTACCCATCGCAGGGACTTTCGAGAGGTCATGGCCCGTTTTTGCGTTTCATCGGCGAAGATCATGGCTTGTGTGCTCTTGAAATGGACAAAAAAAGGTGTGATCAAAACGCCCAGATCACTCGGAAAGGCCTGAGGATACGAGAGGCTTGGGAAGGATCTAGTGCCCATTGCGGGTGGTTGTTGGTTGCTAGTTTGTTGGTCACAGCAAACGAGTTGTCTGCACGTTGGTCGTGGGCTAGAGACGACATTTTCTAGCTCCCCGCACCTGAGCAAATGTTCAATTGCTTGGCAGCCCAAAGTTCCTGGATGACAACATGATGGAAAGGGAAACGAGGCTTCCAGGTATGTGATACAAGTGACGGCCAGTCCAGTGTGTGGAGGAAAAGAAGCAGAAGCTGAGAAGAGGTGCGGTCATATACATGCTGGGATTCTCTACCATCAGAGGTGATACCCCTGCGCAAACCCATGAGAACACGCTACCAGGGGTCGTCACATGAAATGGTGATGGCACCAACAGCATCTAGTTCAAAGTCCGATGTGATTGGGAGACATGTCACCAGCATTGGCAAGATAGGGGATTCAGAGCGGATCAATTCCAAATACTATCGTCCCATGCCCTCGAGACATATTTGTGCGATATGCTACATCTAGCAACTAATCAGAACCTGTCGACATGATTATTATCGCCATTGGCAATATGGAGCCGTGAAACGAACCCCATAACCAGATACATGCACTCTTTAAATGCTCGGGGCATCCCGAAATATACTCTGCGACATCGAACGACCTTCACATATATCCTCCACAAGGCCGAAGCAAAGAATCTCACTCCTCTAGACGCTCTTGGATATTTCGGAGAGTTGTTGCAACCGCCGACATGAACTTGCGTAATTCACTTCGCATGTCTTCGAGAGCCTGCTTATTCTGTTCGACAGCTTCGCGCACTTCCTGAAGCTTGCTATCGTGGTTGCATTGTAACTTGTCCATAGCTTGCTGGATGTTTTCGGCCCGCTCATTGACCTTTTCCAATATTTCATTGCCATCCAACTTCGCACGTTTCGAAGAACTTTCAGGCGCGGGGCATAGTCTCTTCTTGTTCTGTAGAGATAAGATGCCAACAATATTGTCAATGTTCCATGTCTCTGGTACCACAGGCTCCGCATTTGCTGGTGCCTCTGGGGGAAGCTGAGTTCCTGCAGCTGTAGTATTCTCGTTCTGGCTTGTTGAAGCTGATGTCTCATCGCCATTCTCCTGTGCAGGTATGGTATCTTGCTGCTGGCCATTAATTGTGGTCGGCATAACGACATTCTTATGTCGATGAGGTATATTGTCTTGTTGCTGGCTGGTTGAGGCTCCTACTTCATCATCCTTCTGTGTTATAATCGCAATGTGTTGTCGTGGTATGAGTTTAAAGACGGCCTTTATCTTCTGAGCATGCGTAGCATTCTCTTTATGGCGAGGTGCGATTGATTCACCGCTGTCCTTCTTCCAATCACGCGAAGCATTTGGTTTCTTGTTCGAGATCTCGTTGTTCTGCGTAAGGTCGATGTTGATCGGCTGCCTAGTTTTAATGGACTCTGTGGTGATCTCCTGGCTGCGTGGTGTTGGTTCTGGATAGTAGCTTCGATATTCCTCTGTAAAGTCCAAAATGTTGGCGCTGTAATATCTTTCTGTTACAGCTGTGACAAAGTCCGCGGGCAAATTTCCATATAATGATAAGAGAAACATGTAGTCAGACCAGCGGATATCCTCTGTCGGAATTTTGCCCTGGTAATTGCGGGCGTTCGTATACAGAATGTGTGAAGTCACCGAAGTCTTTGACAAGTAGTCCACCTCGCCTCCCGTTTTCAAAAATCCTAGAAATCTTGTGCGTTGTGCGCAGGTCAAGCGTGTCGCTTGTTTCCAGTATATTCGAACACATCTGACCGCAGCGGCGTACCTGGGATCTGATTCTTGAATCTCCAAGTCTTCAATCTCCAGCCTAGGAGGCCTTGTTTTGATCGAGGCAACCATCTTTCTGGTGGTGATGTCGATTCGAGTAGTCTTGCATATGTCAAGAAGACTGAAGAAAGGGAGAAAAATGAGAAAGCAGAAGAAGGTGGAATTATTCTCGTCATAGAATGCAGCCTGCACAATATCTGGTAGAGAGGGAGAAAAAAGGTGCCCAGTGGATACACTGAAAGTGGGAAGAAAGTGAGGCAGAGGTGAATGAAGGTGGCGAACCATGCAGCTGGCAGGCAGTCTCGCCGGTCTGCCAGTGGCCCCAAGTTTCAGGCAGAGATATGAACAGTAATTGCAAATGTCACTGTAGCGTCAGTTTTACAGAAGTCATACGAAGTATCATTTCATCACTTAGTTGGAATTTTATTGTTGAGTTGCTGGTGGGCAGGATCGACGGCATGCACACAATCTCAACACGGTAAGCTCGTAGAGTGTCTGGTGAGGATGCTGTAATTTGCTCCAATGAGGCAGAATCCATACAAAAATATCGCCAGGTCATCGGTACTGATTGAGTGCTTCTTAAATTGCAAATGATTGAGCAAAATTTCAATTCCTGCGCGTTTCTCGAGTGCCGTAGGTGAATCTGAATCTTGGAAGACTCTCCGAGAACTATAGACATGACAGTACAAACACCAACGAATTTTATCACTTCTCCGTATCCAAAAGAAGGACAATTGTAGAAATAAAATGGCGTCTGTTAGCACATTCGTAACTTGACATTTATAACTGACCCTCGAATTATTGTCCATGATGAAGAATCCCAGCGGTCTGGTGCGAGGCAAGGCCCAAGAAACTAGACTTTAGATTCAAGCTAGATGAGCAGAAAGCTATTATGTCGGTAAACTGTTGCGCTATATCAGCGGCATATTGAAGCAAATCGTAAAAACGAAGATTCCGAACCCAATCTGAAGCAGCCTCATAATCTCAAACTCCCAGAAGCAAACCGCTCTTTTCCTTGAAACCGCCATCCAGCTCCAACCCCCAGTAAAATAACCACCAGCTTTTCCAGTCCCCAGTGTCGCGTCCAGCTCCGTGACCGATGCCATGCCCCTCTCCCCCCAATGAGCTCCAAAAAAAGAATAATCGAGAAGAAAATGAAATATAGAGCAAAGTGATTCGTTGCTTGTCCTTAGCATGGGCCACCGCCTCAAAACTGTAAACCCTCGGAATCAACTCCAGGTTCTGTCAATCGGCCTCTTAAAACGCCATATCATTGCCCCCTCTCGATTCAAGCGGGTCTTCTCTTCTCTTTCGTTTTCTCGATCTTGATTCTTCGCCTTCCTTTCGCTCAAAGATCTGTTCGAGGCGCTCATCGTCAACCTCCGTTCTTTCATGTCCATCATCCTGGAGCATTCGGGCGACCATTGCCTCCTTACCCGTCTGAACTTTGATAAGACGATCATCCATACCGTGATTCGTGACGATTCGCACCGAAAATGTTTCTTTCTTCTGGCCTATCCGGACCACGCGGCCGATGGCCTGCCTCTCGGCCTCCTTGTTCCACCAAAGGTCGACGATAATAACGCGGTTCGCCACAGTGAGATTGTGCGACTGGCCGCCGCTCTTCAAGGTGGAGACCTGTTTCTCAGAGGTAAGGAATAAGCCTATTCATTATTGCATTGCGTTGAACAAAGAAATGATAGGACTTACCATGACCATCGTCTCTGGATCATTATGGAACGCATGCATTGCGTGTTCCTGCCCGCGCCCCGACAACGTGCCGGCATAGTACACAAATTTAATACCCAGAGTCTCAAGCTGATAGCCCACCATCTTGAGCGTCGTAACAAACTGCGTAAAAACTAGTTTGCTCATGTGTCAGTCCATTGAACCTTGTCTGGATGTCTTCATACACTGACTGATAATTTTGTCTTGGGGCGCCTCGGTCAGCCAAGTCATAACAACGGCCATTGTCGCCGTTAGCCTCGAACTCGGTGGAGGGACAATCCGTGGGCCGTAAGTGTAGGAGCTGGCAATAAAAAACGGAGATCGCTCTTGTCTCGCGTGGACAGTATTTTTGAGCGAATCTCTCCCAATCTCCACATAGCCCTTGTCCTGGTTCGCCATGAAGGCGAGCTGTCTCAGAGTAGTCACTCGCTCCACAAACCGAAGGTCCTCACCACAACCATCGGAGGAGCATTTGAGGTACTTCAGCTTGTGTTAGTATATTCAGTACACTTCTCGCTTCTGATGGGAACTATAGATACTTACGCCTGATTGCCCTGCTTCCGACAAGCTGCTCATCCGTATCGTTAACCGGCCGAAGCATTCATCGCAGTACATGTGGCCACACTATTCAACGATCTAGTTAGCCAATTCAAGAATCTTATTGTGATCAATCACGGTTTCTTACCTGGAAACGAGAGAGGTTCTGAGATGTGCAAGCAGCGCCGCCACACTTCTGTACATTGACAGTGCGTTGGAGAATGATAAGATCCATGAGCTTGCTCATGTCGAAAACCCGCCCAGGAACGCTTCCTTGTGGGATTTGAGTATATCAAGGCCCTTTTGGTATTGGCCGAGATGTTCTGTCCATTTTTCATCTGCTTCGAGCTGCTCAATGACAGTCTTCTTGTCGCTCATTGAATTCAAATCCGAAGCCAGTGACTTGAGTTCATCTTCGCTGAGTTTATTCCCCAAGAAAAACCTCTCTAGGCAGTATGGATGAGACAGAGCCTGCCTCAGACGCAAATGGGCCTGTGACTGGAATTTGGACTTCTTACCCTTTTTCACTGCGCCTTCGTCTTCGTCTTCGTCATCTTCTTCGTCTTCTTCCTCTGGCTTAACATCTTCCACCTCGTCTTCGTCTTGTTCGTTTTCGTAAATGGGCATCCCCGCCCGCTCTTTATCTTTCTTGTTCTTCTCTTCAAGAGCCTTAAACAATGAAATGATGTCACTTTGCTTGTCAGTACCTACTCTCGCACATGGCGTACATGACTCTAAACTCAGCAGCTGCATACGTACTTGCATATAATTTGCTCTTCTTGCGAAACTTCGATATATACCTCTCGGTGAGTTGTCGGCGGAATGTTGAGCTTCCCATCTCCAGTTCTACGTCTCGTCAGCTGATTGTGCGTTTGCGTTACGCGAGAGACTTACCTCCGATACACAAGAGTGCTGAGGAAAGAGTCAAAGTCCTCATTTGTGACCTCCATGGCATCCTGAATCAAAAATAGCTTATCAGTTTAGGTTTAAACACCACTATTAGGGCGCTCTTACCTTGACCATGTAATCATTTCTGAAGACTCGTCGCGTGCCTCGGTACTCACAGCAGACTAAAGTTGCATACGAATAAAACTCTGACAACGTCATATTAGCTCTCCGATTCCCAATTTCACCGTTTTCTGCAGCATTCTTGGCCTTACCCATTGGCTTGTTCTGGACAGGAGTGCCGGTCAAGACCCACCAGTGCTTGGCCTGGATGCGAGTACACGCATCCAAGGCTGTTCGGATTAGCGAAAGCGATTTCTGATTTGAATCAAGCATATAGACTTACTGCGTCCGTTCCACTTGGTAGCTGTATGGCCTTCATCTAAAATTACCCTGAACCAGTTGATACGGAACAAGAACTTTGCTCTGTTTTTGAACTCTTGCCTAAGCCAACGCTGGTCGTCCGCATATTGAGCATGCAGAGATTCCATAACCTCTTGGCTCGGGAAAGAATTTCGCACTTGGGCATATGTTGCAAGACTACACTTGATAAGCTTCTCCGGCCCTTTAGTAACTTGTGGAATATGTTAACTCACACGATCCATTGCTTCTCATACTGCGCCAAACGGTAATCATCATCGTTCCCAGTATGGATAGTCACAAGCGAGCTTAGCTCTTCATGCCAATGTTTCTGAAAAGGAATCAGCAAAAGAATCAAGTGGTTCCAGAAAAACTTACCTTGGCCTCCGCTAGCCACTGGTTGGCAACTGTTCTGTTGGGCACAATAACAAGTGTCGCCTGAGCGGATATCTTTCGATCCTTCTTAGGTGGCCTATTAGCCGCAATGCATGCCAAGCTCGTAACCGTTTTTCCCATTCCCATCTTATCAGCTAATATGCCCCCATCAACTGTTCGCGTCTCATCTTTCTCCCTGTTCACCATCCAAGACAGCGCGGTCAACTGGTGATCCTCGAGGGTAGACCGGAACACCTTGGTAAACTTCTTTGAATTGGCAATCTTTTTCCCATCTCTCAGTTCCTCCTTTTGTTCTCCTTCATGCCGGATGCTGCACCCTTTAGGGATCCTTGCCCTTGCCTGCTCGACGTCGAACCCGTTTTGCGACTGTTCCTCATCACCACTGCTTTCGCAATCATCTCGTTGATGATTAGGGACGAATGTCTCTGATCCTTTTCTTCTTTTGTGTGATTTTGAACGATCGCGAGATTTAGATCGTTTGCGGGAATGCTTGTGCTTGCGCTTCTTTCCGCTCTTCTTGTGAGATTTCTCCGGAGTCGCAATAGGGTCAGCAGAGATGGTGGATGGATCAACATCTGTCATCTCATCACACTTTGATGTTGCAGCATCCCTTTCCGAGGTTCCATCTTGGATTTGTTTCTCACCTTTGACTTTGCTCTGTTCTTCCTGCTTAGGAAGCTCTCTTGGCGAATCATCATTGTTCTGAACCTGCTGAAGATTTGCCTCGCCATGCTTAGTAGTTGACTGTTGAACTGCAACATCGCCATCATTTTGCAGTTCAACTTGGCCAATACTCTCTGTTTGGCTGATCTTGTCGATTGGTTCTTGAACACTGCTAGGAATCTCTTTCATTCCTTGCGGAAGATTACCCTCTATTTTAACAGTTGCGTCTGAATTGTTTGAGGCTTTAGCCACATCGGGTTTATTCTGGTAGTTCTCTGGTGGAGCAGGCTGGGTGCTACCGGCTGTGTTTGAGCAGACAATTTGTTGGGCAACTGTCTTTGCAACCTCAGATTTCGTCACCCCTCGGTTGTCGTGATCGAGGTTGTTGTTGAGGACGACTGGCTCTTCTCGTGAAGGCTCACCAACTTCTTGTCGCATAAAACGCTCAAAGATTCCTCGATTCGGATTCCAAGCGGATTGAGTTTCGCCGTTCTCGTCTGTCTCGGTCTTTATCACAGGCGCTGTGGACTTGGGCAATTTGTGTGACTCGCGCTTTGTTATTTTGCTCTTCTTAGAGCTCTTTTCATGGCGCTTTTTCGCCCCCAAGGGGGCTCTCGAGGGTGAAGAAGGCATATCGACGATCAATAGTTAATATTTCTAAGAATACATCAGTAAAAAGTATCTTCACAACCGAAAAGAAAGACATGATACATTGATCACAATAAGTAGCTCACAAGCCTTGGTAGAATGGAGCGAGGTGAGGCGAGGTAGAGATCTACTTCTTCGAGAATTTTTAAAGAGAGTTGAAGAAGCCAAGGTGTATCTCAAAGGACAATAGGCTGTAGCAAAGAAGAGAAAGAAAGAATAATATGGATCGCTAAAGAGTAAAAGAATGCCAATATATAGGCAGTCGAGATGAGATCAAATGAGGAGAGTGTGTTGAATAATGAATAGCTAAGGAAGAAAGAATATGGACGTCGGAGAAAGTGTAGAAAAAGAAGAAAGAAAGAAAGCTGGAGAAGGAGATGGGTGAGAAGAAAGTTTGGGGAGTAGGGAGATTTGAAAACGAGAGATGGAAGAAGATGAGCAACAAAAGCAAGGCAGAACAGGGCGGTGAATATTTGGCAGGAAATTCGAGTCACTCTACCTATGTACACTTGACGACTCTCTGCAAGAAAGAGTGCCTGATATCGGCAGCTTGCGGTGAACACCTGGCAACGTGCAGCTGGAGCCAGATGGCGTAACTGGTTCTGCCTGCACAGGTAAGTAAGTAGAAATGGGTATTATCTGGCACAATAAGAAGATTAATGGACGCAAAATACAATTCTACCGGGAAGTACGAGGCATTGATGCTCTCCATACCACTCGAGTTCGAAAGACTTGCAAACGCCGACTTCAATCATGCAAGTACAAGATCAAAACATCATTCCGCGTGCACACAAAAAGTCTGTATTGTCAATATTTTCAATTCTGGTAAGTTCTACAGAATGCAATAAAGATATAAAAACTAATGCATAATATATGAGAACATTCAATCGGCCTTTGCTTCCAGCTTCACCACCTTTCATTCTCCTCGACCCTCGCTGCAAAAGCTTACTTTAGTTGGCATACCCTTCTCTTAAGCATGCATTATCACAAAGAACCGTTGAATCTTACCACTATTTTATGGATTCAGCCACTAGACAGATTGTTTTCAGTAAGAGGTTCAACATAAGACCCAATTTCATCACATCACATCCGTAGTCTGTCAATTTACCAGCACATGTCACAACGTCCGGCAAATGCATCATTTGTAAACAGCGTATATTTACACAAATCCTCAATGGATGACCATTTATAGACTTGCTTTCATATAAACATCTGCCCTCCCATGCAGGATCAAATATATACAAGAATCTCCTGCTGAGAGAGCTCAAAAGTCATAAATATATACATCAGAAAGAGAGTAGAAATATGTACAGGTCGCAGTCTACTCAACCGCAGGCCACCTCCATCAACTCCTTAGTTGTTGATGACGTAGCTGAATCCAGGAATGATGCTGCCGTCGTTGTCGTGTCCACCAAAGGCCTCCCACAGATCAAGGGTCATGTCAATGGAGTTGGTGTTGCTGAGGTTGCGATCCGCAATAGCAGCCTGGCGAGTAACGCCGTTTCGGGTGAGGGTGATGATCTTGGCACAGAGAGTGTTGTGCTGAGCAGAGCCGTACTGGTCGAAGATGTTGGCGGGCATGGCAACCAGGGGCATGTCGTCGGGGACCTGGCCGACGAAGTAGGTGCTGAGGCCGCAAGCACCAAATTGGTAGAGAAGGTTGCGAGCGGGAGCTGGGTCTCCGAACATGAAGATGGAGCCGTTGGTGTTTGTGCCGGAGACGGTTGCGGGAGCAGCCGAGGCGGTGGCAGCCAGCACGGAGGCGGCGATGGCAAGTGAGAACTGCATTTTGATTGTAGTGAAGCTTGAAGTTTTGTCTTGAGATGAGTGGTGAGATGAATTGATGGATTGGGCCAGACCACTGCTTTATATACTCGTTTCAATGCCTCCTAAGCTGTGTTTCTAATCCATATAATCAAATATTTCTCGGCTCGTATGTCCCAAGCAACTGCAACTCTACCCCAGCCACGTGTAACCGTTGCATCTTGCCATTAGCTTTGAAAGCACGGGCATGCCGATGTCTTTCTCATGCTTTCAAAGGACATGGATAGAACGAACAGCGCCCTGGATCTTGGAGCTTCTCCTTTGGTGTCTAGCGCTTAGAACAGTTCGCACAAAGCGGGCTTGCATCGAGTCCATTTACCTATCCAGATTGCCTAAATTAGAAGTTGAGTGCTCCGCTTATTTTTAGCTGGTATGATGATCTACATCAGCTGATTCTAGGGGAAGTCAACTTTTCGCTGCCTGTCAACGGAGAATATAAGTTTTGACGTGACTCGCCTAAGCAAATGCCGGCATATGGGAAATACAAGCCTTTCAACGGGGAGCATGGTCAACTAGAACGGAAAACAAAGCTACAAGTTCTCCGAATAACTAACAAGATGCAATACGGGCAATGACCGACGGTTCTCACTTTTAGGATTCGTTCAACCTTGGCAAACAACTACCTCGCGTTTCGATTCCAGGCAAGCAATGGATCTAAGACAGGGGTAGCTAGTAAGCACCAGGGGTAAAACAACTCAATCCATGTCTGCATAGGGCAGGAGGCAAGGTTGCGTGACATTTAACGCATGAAACAAATCTTTCACTGTAAGGTACAGGTACGCGTCAACATTGAGTTTGCTTCTGTCTGTGCGTGCTTACCTAGGTGTAGCGAATATCACTTTGTTAGTATTGTGGCTTCTGATCGAGATCTTTAGCATGGGCATTAGTCGATAGGAGTATAGTGTAATACGATTCACTCATGCTAGAGAAGTAACGTATGAGATCTTGGCGATGAAAACAACCTCTAAATATCCACTTCGTTGCGAGCTTGAGGGCGTCTCGGCACTCGCGGGTTGTCCGAGTTTACATGTACTAGCCGTTTGTTCAAGGATACATGAAGCATCGTGGGCCTAGCCTCAAATAGCATCAAAGAAGCACCACTTGCTGCAACACATCGCATTTCTGGACCTAATGTGGCAAGTTTGTTACTTATTGCTCAAATCCTTCTGGCTTCATTCATCAAACTACAGGCGTCTCGACTTTCTTGCTATTGGCTGACACAGCCGCTTCTGCTCCCCTCTCGCCCTGTATCTACTAGCACCTTGATGTCTGTATTTGTTCAAATCAGCAGCTTGCAAGTGATTCCTCATCCCAGTACATCATCTCCACTACCAATGGCAAATTGTTTGGTAATAAAGAAAACGACCTGCTCATTTCAGCGGCTTACCCCGACTAGAAATTGCTGTCAAGGTGGCTGTGTGATGGCATTCCGCCCCGAGAAACTGGAAAGCCGAAAAGACCCCTGCGATTGTTGCTGCCTATGGGAAGAGAACGATGTGACCTTTCATGAAGGTGACCGGATATCGCTCTTTTCATGCATTGATGGGGTGTTCCAAACTACTTTCTCACCACATCAGTGACAAGCGAAATAGTATATAGGACGACCGAAATACCGAGCAGCGAAATCCCGAGCCGTGTTTGAAGTTATCGACTCACCTTTTAAGGAAGTTAGAATGCTTCATTTTTCGTAAGCTTTTAGTTATGGCATGTAGTGTAAGACGATGCGCCCTCTGTGGCCAGACATGAAGGAGAAGGAAGAAGATGATGCCTTGCCTCAACATATAAGAACGAGAGTCAGCGAGAGTCAGCCTAGAGTAGTAGACGATACCACATTCCTTGCCCTGGGGACTTGATATGCGATGAGATGATTAAACCGGCTCACAATTTCTTAGCTTTACTTATCAGATGTTTACATATTGCTTCAGTCGAGTGAGTTGAACGTAGAGTATCAGAAGAACATGCTGTAATTCTAGGTACAAACAAGTACAGTATAGTTTAGTACTCTAACTCGGCAGATTGATGTAAAAGCTCTCTACTTAATTAACATATACACGTTTATAGCGAGAAAGTTTGATGCATTTAGGTTCTCTGCAATGTAGCGAAAGCACTTTACTTGAGGGCATACCCAAGTACCAAGAGCTGATGAGTTACCCTAGAGCTGGGTTGAACATATCAATTTTTCCAGATATTTCAGCCGTAAATGAGATCGATATGGTAAAATGAATGCATCGAAGTCTTCTGAGCACTGACAATCGTCATCAAAACATTCCTGTTGGTAGAGTAGACTCATTGTAAGTAGTTGGTACTGGTAACTCAACTAATCTTCTCTAGATCCCCGTAAAAAGAAACTACTGCTATTGTCATTCTGCATTCTTTCTATATTACAATTCTTTTTCTTTTCATTTTATAGGCACAATGATGTTATAAGGAATCAACGAGTTCAGTCCGCGTTTTGCGTTACTTGGTGGTGGTCCAGAATTTGCATGTGACTGCAACTGCGACTGCAACTGCAACACCAAATCTGATCTTGTCGGAAGCGGCCGTAGCGGTGTAGATCACCTCCGATCGGCCCTTGATATTCGTCATAACGCAAGGCTCAATATCTTGGTCCAGCACAATATTCAGCAAGATCTGTTGTTGTGTGATCAAATGCGCTTCGAAAAGATCAACATCTCAACTTCTCAGTCCCCAAGGCAAAATCTGGGGGTCAGAATGCGTCATGTCACCACCTCAATCGTCATTCGCCGAGTTCTTCCAACCCCGAAATGGCGGATGCATGTTTCAGTTTATGCTCTCTGTACGAGGTTACTGCGACTCTGCGTTAGAATATGCAACCCAAGGCAAGCACCGCATGGAAAGTTCCGGGGATGGACGTGAACGTATGAATAGGATTTTAGCCAACTCCCACTGCAGGTGAGAGCTCACCGCACTTTAGCAAATGTGATTCGTCTATAATCGGAAGTAGGAATGCATAAAAGAGTATTTGTACATAAAAAAAAGTGTGCCAGCCTTGACTCCTACTGCTAATATGGGCACGAGGCAGTCGAATCAGCGCTTGCATACGTGTGCCTCTATTCCACCTCAAGTATCGTGTCTTGTCAATGTACTTAATCGCTCCTCATGAAGTTGAGAAACGCCTTTGCGATGGCGACGCCGTCGTGTTCGATGGGTGTACGTTTCATGCCGTCCTCGAACATGTCGTCTGTAAAGATACCAGCCTTGTGTCGGTTGGTGAGGACCTCGGTCACAATATCGCCCGTAAACTCGGGATGGCCTTGGACGGAGATGTACCGACCAGGGCTGTACATGGCCTGGACTGGGCACATGTCGTTTCCGCCGAGGGGAACGGCACCCTTGGGAAATTCTAGAACAACGTCGCGATGCATCTGATGAATCCGCTGCAAGAAAGGTGCGTGTTAGCGCAAGCAATACAGTAATTACAGCCTAGTGAAAGCAGCGACAGGGAGCTCACCATCTTGTCAAGCTGGAAAATGGCCTTGCCCTTGTCGGTCAAGTCAACCTCGGTGACGGCCACCTCCCAGCCCTTATCACTCCTGCCGAGCCGCGCACCCATGGCCCTGCCAATGATTTGGTGGCCAAAGCACACGCCCACGACCTTGATGCGACCGGTGTCGATGGCCTGCCTTGCATACTCCACCAGCTTTAGGATCCAGGGGTCATCCTCATATGCCGTGTGACGCGAGCCAGTAATTAGAATGGCGTCGACGTCGTCCAGCGGCGGGTACGACTGCATGTCTTCCACAATGTTGTGCGCCGTGATTGTGGCCACGTCGGAGAGCTGCCGTGGCGGAACCATGGATTCCGCCGCCGCCGTCAACAGAGCAGTAAAGACTCCGCGGTAACCACCATATTTGGCGTTTGTGATGGGCTGCGGCGTGTCGGCCTCGAGGATGAGCAGCCGGAGAGGCTGGGGGGAGCCGGATGCGGGCCCGGAGCCGGAGATGGCATCGGCCGTCATCTTCGGGGGCAAGCTTGGACGGACCGGGGCGGAGATGTTCGCTTAGAGCCAGAGCCAGTGGCAGAGCCAGAGAGTCTGGACTCGAGGGGGAAGAAGCGTTTATTGGAGGGCAGAGTTGGGCGATGGAGATGCGTCAAGCCAGAGCGACAAAGCAGACGGCAAAACGGATGAAGGAGATACGAAGAGGGGTCCAAGCCAACTAGCATCCGGACCGCGATAATGGCTTGGGCCTTGGGTTTCCGAATCGTGGAGCATCGTGGAGCATCGTGGAGCATCGTGGAGTATCGCGGCCGATAGCGGGGAGTTTGCAAAGAGAGACAGCGATTAGACGGTGTAGGGGTTCGGTGGTGGCGGCCAGGGGGGAATATTATTCCGGAGGTAGAGGCGAATCGGATCTCGAGATTAAAGCCTGGTACCTGAAAATAGCGTTGCAGAGGCTCACAGACTGGCCAATGGCAGCTTGTCGCGTGTTTGAGTGGACGTCGAGTATGTACGGTGATACTAGCTTGTAAGATGCCCCATGAGCATGAAAGCATGAAGCATGAAGCAAGGAGCAGGAGCACGAGGGAGCACGAGAGAGCACGAGGGCGCGGAACCAAGGTGACACAAGCACAAGCACCAGCACCAGCACCGGCATGTGAGTGAGGGAACAAGGCAATGCGGCTATCCGATAGACGGCATATCATGTCTGGGTGATACATACAGCAAGGTAAGGTAAGGTAGTACATACATACGAGCACATGCTACGAGTCAACAGCGTTGTCGGTATCTGGCAGTGTTGAGCAGCACTCCATGTCCGTCCAGGTTCTCGGAGCCGCCATCGATGCTGCTTCCCGTGGTTGTAGCCCCTGTACTGTATGAGAGCTCCGTAATCGAGGAAACGTTGAATCCAATAGTCAGTCCACAGTGAATGATGGAATGAATGAATGGTTCCGTTCCGTGTTCTAGAAGCAAACCGTTAGTTGTAGTGCTAAATTAAGAGACGGGCGATTGGATGGATCATCACACGATTACACGCAAGTCGTGGGAGGTACTCGTACTTGTGCTGTCCCATCGTTTCCTCCTTTCTCCCTGCTCTCGCCCCCCCAATCTCATGTACGTGTACCTGCACTTTGTTGCCTCACCTGTGACATCACTGGCCGAGGCCCAAAAGTGCTATCGATAACCATCAGGCATGGCAGCAGCAATTGATACCTTGGGAAGCTGCAACCTCCATGCACTGCATATTGCTCAATCTCCTGATTCTGTCGCCTGCATCTTCTTATTTTCCTCTCCTCACTTCTCACTTCTCTGCGTGTCTCGTACAATTAATTATTACCACTCCATCTCGCTACCGGTCGTGTACACATGGCAGGCGAAATCCAAGGTCTCTGCCGTCCTCGGTCTCTAAAACGACTCGACAGACGGCATTATCGCGAGGTCATCTGTCTTCCCCCTCCCTGCAGTGCAACATGTAATTATGCGGGGTGCGTGTGTGGTTGGACTCTGAAAGCCATGTCCCCCACATGAGGTCTATCAGAAACGGCTGATGGCAGACGACTTATGCTTGATCCATTTGGTGGCAAATCGCGGTGAAAAGAAGAGGCAAAAAAAAAAAGAAAAGAAGCTTGCCGTGCATGCCGCGACATGAATCCAAAGCCAAAGCCATGAGAGACCTCGGTATGCCTTTGCTGGAGCGTCACGCGGTGGCCAATTTCTTATGCTCTGGTGCTGCTGTCGATATTCACAGCGGGAATACTGGACTATTGCCTGGAAGGATTGGACGAAAAGCGCAGCGCCTGGCGGGCTAAAGGCCAAGCCTTCGCATCGTCTGCCGGCCAGCTCGTGTCCAAGGCACGACTCGCAAGTGGCGTGAAATGGACGAATGGGTGGCCGACACACACCACGCTGGCACCACAGGCTATTGATGCAACTCTCGTCGCTCTTATCGAGCCAACTGGATATTCACCTGGATAATGTCCTCGTCGTCGCTGGTGGCGGCGGGCTGGCAGCTGGACGTATCCGAGCCCTTCATGCCGTTACATTTCGCTCTTGTACGATAATCAATGGGGGGAAATCAGCATTGGGAATGCCTGCATTGGCTCCTGTGCAGCTCAATCAACTGATTCTTGCGCAGAATGACGGGCGAATGAGGCCGGCAGAGGATAAAAGCAACCGCGCAGCATCGCAGATTTTTTGCAAGCTTGTGATAGGCAAGGCTGAGGGCCCGATTACTGCTCAGCATCAGGAAAAGCCAATTGCCCATTGCCATTGGTGATTATTTCGCGATATAGAATGCTACCCTGATGGATGCTCGTTTTTTCTCTCATCTTCTTCCCGAGCTGGCAGGCCAATGATACGGTGCCTCGTAGGTCGAAGAATTATGCAGCCGCAAATGCATGCATCTTAGACCACAGTGCAAATGCAAATCGAAATCTGCATTGTTGGGCCTCGTGCGTGTCATCCGCCAGTGATGAATGAGGAAGAGACAACAAACACCACACGGGGACGAATAATGCACATGTCCCAAGCCAAGCCAAGGGTGCTTGCTATTTTCCGAGAGACACGCTCAAGCGAGCGAGTGGCCTGGCAGTCTTTGCCTGAAGTTGGGCAGCCATGGCGGCCCCATCGATCGTACCGATGCGGATTTGCTGTTCGCTCAATCCATCTAGCTGCAGCCACAAACTGCTGATGTGTCAACGGCAAGCTTCTTATCCTTTGGGCTCTCGTCCAATCAGCCTGCCAGCGCATTTCGGCAGCAGCCAGCCTGGGTTTAGAGCGCCGCTCCGGCGGTGACTTGTTCACTCTGGTGCCACCCAAGCGCCCACTGGCAGATCCAGCGCCAAGCACCAGGTGTCCAGGGGAACAGGTCTCTGTCATCACGAGAGAGAGCGAAGCGTGGGAGAGAGGGGGACAAGGAGACAGAGGCGGGCGCTGGCCAGCGATGGTGCCGATTATCAGTGTACAGTATAGTACTCGTATCATGTATACGCAGCAGTGCTATTTTCAGTGAGGCGGCGCTCCCGGTACCGAGAGGCTGGCAAGGACGTGTGACTCTTGGGGCGCTGTCTCGTGCGCTGTTGCGCGTACTGTACTTGTACGAGTAGAGCCTGGTGTCTCAGACAGGGCCAGGGACTGTTGGCTTACAGCTGGGACCACTATCATGGCCTTGTCAAGTCGACGATGACTGCACCGATCCTCCAGGTGATGATGAATCTTTGGGCTTTGCACATGGTCATTCAGCGGCCATATGGGGTTTGCCGACGGTGAGAGCCCAAGATTTGCGCAGTACATGGCCGAAAGCGAGGAGAGCATCTTGCGACTTCTCCTTTGTTTCTTCGTCAATTTCATCATCTGCGCAGACGAACTAGCGTATGGGACAGGTGAGAGTTACGAGCTGGTAGCTGAAGTCCTCTCCATCTCCATCTCCATCGTGGTCGGTTGCTCGCCACGTAGCAGAGCGGGAAGCCAACCGGGGGTTACAGGTATTGTTACTCGCGAACCGGGCACTATCGGAAACGACAAGCAGCAAAATGCTACAGGGACATCGGGCGAGCAAGCCAAGGCCAAAGGAGAAATGGCATGGGAATAAACCATTAGAAAAATGCAGAATAAATGAAAGAGCATGGATAAAATTTTATTTCTCGGCATAGCATATCGCTGCTGACGCCTCGCATACATGATACTGCTGCTACAACCAACACCGGCGGAGCACTATGGTGTCATCGATCTCATATGTGTCAGAACGCTGTGGACGCATCTCAGGGTGGTGGGCTCTGAGAGGTCCTAGAAAGCGCCGCGGCAACAGGGATGGACATCGCGGACGAAGCAAAAATGATTTACCCCAACCACAGGCTCCATCTCTTTTTTTACGATGCGCCGAAACAGCTCCCCGGGCTATTCTTTGTACGGCATGTAAGAGGGGAAACATGCACTCAACTCGGTCTTTGATGCAGATGTGCCATGTCCGGACGGCCCTTGGGGATGTTGGTTATCCAGGAGTTGCAGGTCTCTGAGAGCCCAAAACCCAAGGCTCTAAGCTCCTGCATCGTGCAGCCGCGGCCGCCATTGGACACTGGAGCGAAAAGAGAAGCCTAGAGGCCGACTTACAGAGGAGGGGGATCCATCGATATGCGCGAGCTAGGGTCTTCCATTAGAGCGTTGAACACGCGGCTGTCAACTTTGCGGCTGCGGCCCATTGCGCTGGCGTCCCCTTCACTGCCCAGGCCCCTTCTTGGACCCGTTGCCCACAGGCCAGGGCGAATTGGAGCCTCTGTTTGGAGTGAAAATTCTGCTCTTCTCCTTGCTGGTGCTTGACCAAGCGCACACTCCCCCGTATTTTGCCAGCAAGCCGGTATTGGGCCACTCGCCTTACACACAGCCCCCGGCGGGCACTTGGACTCTACCCGGTTCACACGCCCCTGTCCCATTAACCACCTCCATGTTTTGTTCCCTCCTCTGGGCTTGCATGCCTTGCTGTATCTCTCATTTGGCCCAAAGGCCTGCATGCCGAACACAGTAAAGAGTCGAGAGTGGCTTGCCGCCTAATAGATCCGCTAGAATGCACGAGTGACTGGCGCATCCGAAGTGTGAGATGACATAACGGAGGGGGTCGAGTCTTTGCACATATATCACACCACGGGTGCGATCATGATCTTACGCTTGGAAGACTCTCGACTCTATAGCTCGATATAGCACTTTTACTTTGACCAAAACACACGCATTCTGCACTCTAATGACGTCCCTTGCCGTCTACATTCCGAAAACTCGATAGAGCTTGCAGCTTATGTGCACAATTGCATGATTGGGTCGCCGTCGCATTTGTCATTAGTCTGTGCTCTTGATATAAACCGACACCGACTCTCACCAAGGACAAGACCAAATTCACTAACACCTACACCTACCTACCTCTGTCTTATATAACATATCAACAACTACAACCACTTCACAACATACAAAGACAACTTGATAACAGCCTTTATCAATTCTCAATCCAACTACTCCAAACCCCTTATCGCTCAACAATTAACAGCAATGGCCGTCCCTTCAAGGCGACAGGCTCGCGCGGCGTCAAGGGCCAGCAGGACTACGGCCTCTAGCATGGCTCGTAGTAGGAATTCCACAACAGCTTCAAGTCGCTACTATGCGTCAAGCCGTCAACACGATCAGACTTCCAGCTACGTGTCTGGTTCCTACTACGACGACTCTCGTCACTCATCGAGGGATACCTGGGAGCGCGATACTTGGGAAGACCTGCCCCAATCCATCGTTGACACTGGCTCAGACTCGTCTTCATCCGTCTACACATACGACTCTGCCTACTCAGACGACAGGTCTTCAGAGTCTCACCACGACTCGGACAGTGACAAGAAGGATGCTGAGGGAGACAACTGCGCCGTATCGGGTATTCCTCCTTCTACGCTGCCTCCATACAACTGCATGCCAGTGCCCGAGATCTCAGTCCGATCTTCAGATCCCGAGACGTTTGCGCATCTCTTCCCGTCAATGGACCGTCTGACTATCCGACATGACGATCGAACCGCCGATGGTAACATGAACCTCCGCGTCGATGCCATTGTGCCGGATAACTCATCCCGTCGTCGCCGTGCTGTTGCCATCCAGCTCTTCCACCTGCGCATGCATGATCTCGCCAAGCGAGAATTCTCCCTGCGACGATACTGCCGCGACTCTGGCCGCGAGGTTTGCAACTCCAAGGGTGCCAATCCCCTCCTTGAGCGACCAGCAACCTCTTCCTCATCCTCGCTCTCACGCTCCGTCACCAGTGCCCTGCGCTCGGTCAAGACCTCATTCCGCCGATCTAGCGGCGCCTCTGCCGAAAAGGCTGCTGCCATGGCTACTACTCCCAACCCTCGTCGTCCTTCAATCGGCAGCAACAACTCTTGGGGTTGCGGTGGTTCCATTTACTCTGAGGATGTGGCTGGTTCCGACTCGGACGAGCCCAAGCTCCCCTCGGCCCGACCCATCCCGCTCAACACGCTCAAGCTGGAGTTCAGCAACTACGCTCGCGTGGACATTGTGCGTCGCCCAGGCAAGCAGTACGACTTTCAGTGGTGGGGACACACCTATGCCTGGCGCCGTGTTATGGACAAGGCGCTTGGAAAGGCCGCGTTCCATCTGATTCGCGACAAGGAGACGGAGCCCGTGGCGGTTATTACCCCGGAAGGCCGGGCCCCAAACCAGGTCGAGGCCGACCAGGCTGCGGGCAACTGGATTCCCCCCTGCTACATGTGGATCAACGACAGCTCTATCATTGAGGCTCTTACTGACGTAGCTGAGTAAGTTACTGCCCTCCTACTGCATACATCTTGCTGTTTCTAACCTCATTTCTAGTGTCATCATCGCTACCGGCCTCATTGCTGTTGTTGACGACTCCATTCTCAGCCGCTGGCCTCCGGCTAAGAAGGCTGGCACTTACACCCGTCCCGTCACCCCAGCTCGGCCTCACACGGCTCCTGGAGCGACTGCCACAGCCACCACCGCTCCTTCTACCGCCGTTGTGAGCAAAAATATCACTGTTTCGGTCCCACAGCCCCGAACAAAGGCTCTTGTCCACGGCCTATTGAACAAAGCCCATGCGCTTGGCCCACTACGAAACCTCAGGGGACACACTGTCCTTGCTTATTAAAGCGTGCTATTGCAAACCACATCGACAGATTTTTCTTATAAACACAGAAACAGACACAGACACAGACACATCGCATTCTATAAAAACACAACAAACTCTATACGATTCAGAAAATCTTGAATAACACGACAAACACACATAAACACAAACCACAATATCACAATATCACAATCTCATGAAACACGACTTACGAAACACTATAGAATAAAGCGATGGGACGCACTCATCCGTCCAGTCTCTACCTCACACTCATTTGACTTTTCATTTGTCTTGCATTTTCCTTTGTATAACACATCACGACCGGAAAGATAAAAGGATTTTTTTATGAACATGTCATGACATTAGCGAGCGTCTGCTTTTTTTTGGAATTTGAAATTTGGAATTTTGAGGTGATTTTTTGAACATGAAGCGCAACCTTCATGACGACACGAGCGAGAGAACAAAAAAAGGAATTTGCATATTTGCATGGGAAAGGGATATATAACGGGATACATTTACATACACATATACATTGCTGGCGCTTGGGATCTTTTTTGCTTTTTGCTTTTTTCTCTTCTTCACTTCTAATCATAACCTCCCCCCCTTTGAGCGCCGAGAGATTGTTGCGCTGTTTCTTTTTGGGATATGGATTTGGATATGACTTTGATATGACGGCATTTGGATATAGCGTATATAAATAAGGCACACATAGATAGATTGGCTTGGGATATTTTGACCGTTTTTTGGCCGCCATGAATTGAGAATGAAATCATTTGGCTCCCCATTTTGATGGCTTCTTTTTTTTGGTCCTTCTATTAAGTGAACTTGATATGAGAATACTACTACAGCGCCTAGCATAATAACCAATAACAAGATGACGCCAGTCTCCAAGATGATTAAACCACGAGCTTCTTTCTATATATACTCTCCTTGAGTTGTAATCCACGTTCCAAAGTCAAGCTTCATCAACAGACGATTAATCCCCCCGACCCTCACAGGAACATATTTCT
The DNA here is from genome assembly GCF_003025095.1 of Trichoderma harzianum CBS 226.95. Lineage (NCBI taxonomy): Eukaryota > Fungi > Ascomycota > Sordariomycetes > Hypocreales > Hypocreaceae > Trichoderma > Trichoderma harzianum. The sequence continues at coordinate 698,942 of NW_020209258.1, forward strand.
CTCCATCGCCATACTCCTCATGTCCATCCTCTGTGCCGTCAAGGCCCTCCCACCGCGCGAGAAACTCGACGTCTCCTTCGAGCGCCCGCAGCGCAGCAATGACGTCTTCTATGCCCCGCTGGATCTTGTCCTCTACGCCCCGTATGAGCGCCATGGTATGCTGCTCTTCGCGATTGAGATCGGTCGAGGAGTCGAGCACGCCGGCGTCGGTCTCGAGGTCGATGGAGGTGAATATGGAGTGTAGTCTCTGAATATGCGTGACGAGATGGTCGATGTGGTTGAGGAGCGTGTAGAGGAGGTTCGTGAAGGTGGGTTGTGTAAGTAGCAGACGGTGGACGAGCGTGCGGAGATATAAAGAATGTGCTGTTGTAAGGGTTTGCGGGTCAGGGGCGGGACGAGCGAGGATTTTGGATACGTCATTTGGATTTGCGGCGTTGCTGGAGGAGCTGGGTCTCCAGTCCATTGTTGCCGTGCTGTGTTTAGCAGAGTGTGCGGCTGGCGTTGCGGCGCCGGAGCGACCGCCTTCTCGCCGTCGTTCTTTTCCTGTAAGCCAGGTGAGAAAGCCTTCCCAGAGACCTTCGACGATTTCTGTCTGAAAGTATGCTTCTGTTTCGCCGAGGAAGAAGATTGCTGCGCTGGCGGTTGTCCAGGAGCTTCGGAGGGCTGCTGATCGGGCTGACCAGCGCTCTCGGAGGATGCCGGCGTATTCGGTTGCTCCACGGGGTGCAGGATGATGTCGTCGTAGAGAAGTGATTTTCCATAGGTCGGTGAGGCGAATGTGGGCTCGGCGCATAGACATGAGGTAAGAGTTAATGCAGGAGTAGAGTTGGAGGTCAGAGGGTGAGATCACCATGTCGAGGGGGGATGGCAGTTGAATGGATAACGTGACGGGAGTTGAAAAGAGCAGGTTTCGGAATGGTGACGAGGCGAGCAACTTTGCTTCCTCGGCATTGAGGCCTGGACTGACGTTGACGGGCGTGAGGCTGGCCTTGGTGAGGTGTAGCCGAAGTAAGTCTCTTGCGAGCTCTAGTAGCTCGTCTTCTTCTACTTGGTTCCGCTGCATGGCTACCAGGACAGCCCAAGTTCTTGCCAAAACGGCAGAAACTTCTCCGTCTTTGACGGTGACATTCTTTACGCCGTCTTTGCTCTCGTGCGCTAGATTGCCTGCTCTTCTCCAGCGATTTCGAATTCTGTCGTCTGCCTCCTGCGTCAAGGCCATGGCGAACTCTCCCCTTCCAAGTAGGAAGAATTCTCGGAGCAGCTGCAATGTCTCAATGACTTTGGCTGTGGGTAAGATCTTTTGAAGGGTATTTTGTGAAAGTGATAGTCGAATAGAGACAATGGTTCTCGCGAATGTTGCGCCATTGACAGGGAAAGATAGACTGGCTAGCTCTTGGAGTTTTGTCGAGAGATGATCTAATCCTCCCATGCCCGAGTCGACTGTTGCTCTGACACGCGTGTGGTTGAGTGATTTGCCAATGAAGAGCATCGATGTCGCTGTGGCCGGTGTGACGAATCCCGGCAAAAGTTCTGGTTCGTAGATGTATTCGGCAGTCCCGTCTACCTTTTGGATGAAAAAGTCGTTGCCTCCTAGGTTCGGCAGTCTCCCATAGAGAACCCAAGCCGACACCTGTTTCAGCCATGCAGTCTCTGCCACCGTTACCAAGCTCATCGCCGCCTCTTCTACGTCCCGATAGCCGCTCTGCAGCTCAGTTCGCAGGCGGTTCATAATCTGAGAACCGCGACAGGGACCCTTTTCGTCTTTGAGCATCATAAACTGAACAATATCCCAGAGCCATTCAAAGCGCCTCGTCCATTGCGTAAACTCTCCCATCACCGCCGTCAGAGGCACGATATTGTATTCGCCCACCAGCTCCGGGTCCTCCTTCAGTATGCTCTCCTCTACCTCCAATATCTTGCGCTGAAAGGCAGACAGGTGGATCGACTGTATCGCCGTGCCCACGGCCCTGCATATCGGCGACGGGTGAGAGCCGGCAGTCTGGCCGGCGTACTTGATGAGCTTGATGTGGATGTCGCTGAGATGCGCCGCCGAGGCTAGTAGCTGGCGTTCCGAAGGCGTGACGCCGGACACCGGGCTCGAGTCGGCAGCTCCGGCTCGGAGGAGAGGCGACGGATGCCCCGAGAGAGAGAGGAGGATTTCGTGGAGCATGGCTCGGGCTGCAAGGATCTGGGAGAATGCGAAAAGTCAGGGTCAGACGTCAGAGCTATGAGAGGCCGAGCATTCCGTGCTGGTGACGGACCTCTTGCTGGCTTTTCTGGCCTTGAGCGAGTCGGTGATGCGCTGAACGATAAGAATAACGACGCCCAGGAGCTCGAATCGGCACATTGGTTGCTTTGACGCCAATCTTTGGATCGCGGGACACGGTGCAAGTTGGTGGGGTCAAGGCGGACGAGGGTCAAGCAAACGAAGCATTCGAGCTGCGAATTGGCATCGCAGGCGGTGAGTTTCGCAATTTGAAGCTGGAGATTATTCGTTTAGAACCGGAGAATCCGTGATTTTTGCATGGCGAAGGAGAGAGCGTTGGTGGGAGAGGAAAAGCGCCTCTTTGACGCGTTTGGCTAAATTGATATTCTAGAAGCCATCTTGAGCTGGCGGAATTGTGCCGTCATCGCTTGTCCGCGTGCGCACGTGATCCCCATTCTTTGGCGCAAAGTCTATGGCAAGCTGTCAATCAATTATAAGAGCAGCAGCACTTGAATGGTCTCAACAAGTCAAGAATCGTATCTGCGTATATCATATTACAAAATAGGGTTCGAAATGCACTACTAAGTAGGTGGTCATCACTCATATCAGTGGTATCAATGTACAGCACCAGTCATACACATCCTCCAACACACAGACACATCACCAGGCCGGCTTCTTCCCCTCCCTAACCCCTTTTGCGTCCCAATCATTGCTCCCTGGGATGTTGATTTCGCCGCCGTATGTGTTGTGTATTGTGCTTGAATCGCCATTACCATTGCCTTTGCCATTGCCGTTACCTCTCCCATTGCCGTTGCCATTGCCTCTTCCATTGCTGCTACCATTGCCGTTACCATTACCATTACCGTTGCCTCCGGAGACAAGGGCTGCGTCGGATCCGTTGTCGCCGCCGACAATGATTTGACCGCCTCCCTTGACCTTGCCGACAACCATGCCCTTGGCAACACTCTTGAGAATGGCACGACGAGAGACACCAGTAACGTCGATGTAAACGAGTCCGACATTCTTGAAACCGCTTCCAAGGTTTCTGGAGAGTTCACCCGCCTCAGGGCCCCAGCGGTGGCCAACAACCGTCGACATGCTCGATGTCGTGCCGGTAAGCAAAGTCCGTCCAGCATGCTCCATGCCGTCGACGACCGTGTTAAAGGCCATCAAGCTCTTGTTGAGGACGCCCGGCTTGTAAGTCTCGATGACATTTCCCTCCTTGTCGTATCCTCGAGCCCGGCCATCCTTGCGCTTGGACATGCCGGCGCCGAAATTCTGGGCAAACTGGTTGATGGAACCAATGGTCTGGGCTGACAAGGTGGCGACCTTGGTGGAATACTGGTTGATACGGCGTATGTGTTCGTGGGTCGTCGGTGCGAATGTCATGGGCTTTGCGGCAGGCTTCATGCTCTTGGTCAAGTTGTCGGCTTGGTTCTGCATTACTTTTGCGACATAGTCGGATGTGGTAATGAGCAGCCGTGATGCCTTCGACGCTGACGAGACAATAGTTGATGTTCTGTATGCGGGATGCATAGTATCCTCGATGTAGTCGTAAGCGGGCTGAACGGAGATGTTGTGGCTGCCATCGGCGGGAAGAATAATCTCGACGGGTTCTAGGGACGGGATATGTGAGCTTCTAGCAACAGCGGACCTGGAGGGATGGCAGGAGAATATGATTACCTTTGGACCCGGGTTTAATGGCGCCGTCTTCGACGACGTTGAAGCCATCGCTCAGTTCTCCCATGACGCTGCCATCCTCTTCGTCAACCAACACGATGCGCCCCGCAATGTGCGAGCTATGGCTGCCCTGGGCATAACCTTCGCCGGGCTCAAAGTTGGCCGGGTTATAAGCGGGTGGTTCATCTCTACCAGCTTCTCTCGCCTTTGCCCTGGCAGCATCAGATGGCTTGCGTTCGGTAGGTCTGCGGGACTTTTCCGGAGGGGGAGCTGGCGCTTTCTCAAGGAATGCGGTGCATTGCGCAAGAATCGTTTCAAAGGTGTCGACGTCCTCTTGCACGCCAGGCCTGCTTCCGACGACGGGGAACTCTAGGCGTGTGAATGCGCCGTTGCCGGGGCCGAGATCCCATCGCGGAATCAAGTAGCTGCTGGGGGGCTGGTGGTAGATTTGTGTGGTCGCGGGAAGTGGAAGATCGAGTTCGGGGGGAAGATGAAGGTGAAGATAAAAGTCTTGCTCTCCGTTGCCGATTTCAGCAAAGCCAGACGAGGTTGGGACCATGAGCAGCGATAGGGTTTGGGGGCCCGAGGGAGTTAGAGACTGCTCGGTGCCATTTGCAATGTGGTAAGCCTTGATGCCCTCGACCGAGTAGAGCAGCTTCGGATCCTAGCGAGGTTGTGAGTTAGCTGAGGGTTCTATACCATAAGGTTAAGAGGACTGTTACGAACATTGTGTCCAGAGGCCATGATGATAATGATGAAGACGTGGGATACAAGCAAACAGGATGAGCAAGGTGTAGGTATATGGTGCGGATGTTGATAGGACGAGGATTTAATGTACAGGCGATGCGATGCGATGCAACGCAATCAAATCGCGGGGTTGTTGCAGTGGTTCGTTGGCGGGGCTGTCGGTGCTTTAGATCAGTTCAGTGCATGCAGCAGCTGATGAAGCGCTGAAAAGGTCTAGTCAACTGAATAGCACCCAGATAATATATGTTGCAGAAGAAGAGACGGAAGCAGAAGCTCAACTGCGCAAAGAAATCCCCCGTGCCGCCACCACAAAAGCATTTAAATAGCATCATGGTGATTCCTCCATATTCTTGGAAACAGGCGCCCGTCACATGCAAACGTCATCACGGCGTCTCTTGGTTGGCCGTGCAAGCGCCAGTTTGGTGACGCCTCTGATGCGGGATGCGTCATTCATTGGCCACAGTCGCCACCAGGCACAAGGGCGGTGCGCTAATTTAAGCTTCTACAGGCGCCGTTGTTTATTTAGCGGCAAACTGGGG